>NC_053489.1:225805634-225977577 GCF_905171775.1 Rana temporaria
GGGAACTGAAAAAAGTCAAAACACAAGCACAAAATAAAAAGGTAGATTCTGTTTGGAATCTGATGGCAGAGATTCTGCGCATTATTCAAAGAGGGGAAAGTGCATGGAGAAGGAGCTCCAGAGTGAGTCAGGAAACTTGTAGAGTAAGTAACTTTAAATAACCAAGGCATTGGGGCCTCATGGTTTCTTCTTCTTGTTTCGTTTGTGTGACACCAACTGCCAGCTATCCTGGGCTGGAATTTTGGAGGAGGAGGCTGGCCTGTCCTCAGGTTGTTCCGGTAAAATGTCCCATTTACGCAAAAGCGCCAAACCCTCCTCCAGGCCTGAAATTACAGAAGTCACCCCTTCCTTTGTGATTGTGAGCTTGGCCGGGTACCCCCACCTATAAACTATGCTGTGATTGCAGAACGCTTTAGTATTCGGCAGAAGAGCTCTGCGTTTCTGCATAGTATACTGAGAGAGATCCGCAAACACTTGGAGAGCAGAGTAACTTTCAGGTGGCTGCGAGTTTTTACGAAAGGCCAAAGTGAACTGATCCTTAACGTGATAGAAGTGGACCCGCATCAGCACATCTCTGGGGATATTTTCCGGGAGATGCGCCGGTTTAGGAAGCCGATGTATTCTGTCGATCACTAGCTCTGATTCAGGCGTTGAGGGAAGGAAAGTTCCCATAAGCTCACGGGCATATTGGGGAAGCTGGGCAGGGAGGACCGATTCAGGGATGCCACGTAGTTTGACGTTATTCCTGCGTGATCTGTCCTCGAGATCTGCGACCTTAGCTCTGAGCCATGCGACTTCATCAGATTGATCATTATGGGAGTCAACCAGGGAGTTGTATGAGGATGCGTATTCCCCCATTTTTTTCTCTACATGGTCAATCCTGCCCCCCAATTCCCCCACTCCAGTCTTAAAATTCCTCATGCACTCCATCATGTCTGAGTGCAGAGAACTGCGCAGGGAGACCAACATGTCCTTCAGAATGGTATTAGACAGAGGCAGATTAGCTGTTGGGAAGGCGTTGATGGTGTCTGCCAGCTCCCTTGTATCATCCATAGAGCCCTGGTGTGCACTAACCTTAGAGCTGAGAGGATCATCAGCCAGACGGGGCTTTGATTTCACAGGGCTGCACGAGAGAGGGGTTGATGCGGCAGGAGAATGGCGGTGGGAGCCGTCTCTGGATCCAGGGATCGGCGTGGTGACAGAGGAGCCGCCTGTCGAGACCGGAGAGCAGCCGCCGGCGCCATCTTGGAAAGCGCCGCTGCTCTTAGGGGAGAAGAAAGTCTCCAATTTCGTCAGCTGGACGGCGGGCTTCCTTTTTTTTTAGCCATCTCTGGGGGTTGTGCGGGATGGTAGCAAGGTGGTGGTGCCGTTAGAAGCAGCCTGCAATGCCTCGGGACATTCGGTTTCCCGTCGCTGGAGCGGCGCTCTTAGATCAGCCGTCCATTCAGTTGCGTGGTAGCCAGGCCCCCCCTTTATTGATGAATTTAATTTGTATATATGGAATGTTTCCTTGTTATCTATTAATTCTGCTTTGTTTGCGAATTTTTAATTATGTGCAGCACTGATATATTTAGTTGTAATATCCAGTAGGGTATTAATGATCTCTGTTATTGATGTTCCTTATGTTATTTGCTTATTATTTGTATATTCATCTGAACCTCTTGCAACACTGAATTAGGCATAGCCACACATTCACTACAAGTCCCAGCATGTCCAGGACTCACCCCTCCCCCATGCTGGGTTCCTGTCACTTCCTCACATATGGGATGTTCCCAGTACAGGGGGAGTCCAGGGCACTCTCATGCCGTGTACACACGATCATTTTTCGGGTTGTTAAAAATGACGTTTAAGGGTCTAGAAAAAAACGGACGTTTTTTTCAACTCGATGAACTCGATCATTAAAACAGACTTGCCTACATACGATCGTGAAAAAAAAATGCAAAGCGCGGTGACGTACAACAGCACTATAAAGGGGAAGTTCCATGCGGATGACCCCACCCTTTGGGCTGCTTTAGCTGTTTTCGTGTTAGTAAAAAAGACGATTCATGCTTTTCTGTCTGTTACAGCGTAATGAATGTGCTTACTCCACAACGAAGCTAGTTTTTCCAGAACAAGCGCTCCCATCTCATAACTTGCTTCTGAGCATGCGCGGATTTTTCACGTCGTTAAAGCCCACACACGACTATTTTTTACAACCCGAAAAACGACAATGTTAAAAACGTCGTGAAAAAATAGATCATGTTCGAATTTTTTTTGGGCAGTTTTTCAGAACCCGAAAAATGCTCTGAAGCCCACACATGATCTTTTTTAATGACATTAAAAAAAAAAGTAATTTTTACAACCCGAAAATTTATCGTGTGCACGCGGCATCAGTCCCCCTCAATGTATAGAAGCCCCCAGCCACGTCAGTGTCCTGGACTTTAGGGCCCTTTCACATGTACGGATCCGTACCTTTAACACCCGCTTGCTCAACTGGGATCGGTCCGTTGATCCCCGCTGAGCCGGGGATCTCTGCTCTGCCCATCATTGAAATATTCACCCCCTTCATGTAAATATCCACCTCTCACCTACATGAACGTGCCTCGGCAACGCTAGACAACAGCTGATTGTAAACTCAGCTGTTCTGAGGCTCTGTTCTGCTCATGCGCAGTTCCGGCCGATAGGGGGCATTTCTCAACAGAACACCAGGATGTAAAGTTCTGTGGAAGAGAATGGAGAGCATATGGCCCGCCCATTCAATTCAGCGGCCCAGTCCCACCTGACTCCTGAGGGAAAGGGAAGTGGTCTGTCACATATTATTCCTCACGTACCGGCCCCTCAAGTAACCCCGCCACCCACACACGGGAACAGCGGCAAAAAACCTGATGTGACAGGGAGGCCACACAACCAGATTGCTATATGTATGGGTGAGTGACTGATGCACATACTCACGCTGTTGCAACAATTATACCCAAATGGCACAATTGAAATGGCTTTAGATCTCTGAACAAGGCTATCTTGGTGGAAACATTAATTGCAACTCACTGTTTCCAATCTGCTCAAAACCAAAATATAGCAGTGGTGGTGCTTCCATAAAGGGCACATGAGTACCGCCCCTCTCTACTGGCACAGTTCTATCACCATAGATGATTCATGCATTGCATGAATCTATCTATGGTCGTCGCTGACATCCCCTATTCAGGTGCCCGGCCCCTTTTCGGGCGCCAGGCACCTGAATTACAGTGGCAGGGGAGTTTTTGGAAGCACTCGATTAGAGCCATAGGCTCTAATCGGCGCCCAAAAAGGTGAACAGTGAATGAATGAATGAATGAAAAATGTATATAGCGCGGCACATGCGAACTGAATCGCCTCTGGGCGCTTGTTGTTTGTGTCTCATGCCTTTCAGAAAAGCAGGGTTTTGATCTGCCTTCTGAAAGACAGGTGGTTTTGCTCCAACCGAATGCTGGTTGGTAAAGCATTCCAAAGCCTGGGGCCCTGGAAAGCAAACCTTCTTTCTCCTTTGGACTTGTATTTGGTTTTAGGAACCTTGACCAGATTTTGGTCGGTGGATCGCAGAATGCGGTTGCAATTGTGCGGTTTGATCTTGTCGCATAGATATCTAGGAGCCTTCCCATGGATGCACTTATGTGTCAGGCAGAGTGCTTTGAATGCAATTCTGTCTTTCACTGGCAACCAGTGAAGGGATCTCAGTGAAGGTGAGATTGATTCCCAAGATTTTTTCCCAGTCACCAGTCTAGCGGCCGTATTCTGTACGACTTGAAGACGAGCGATTTGGTACTTGGGTAGCCCGAGGTAAAGGGCATTTGCATAGTCCAGTCTGGAATTCACGATAGTTCCCACCACGACTGCTACGTCTTCTTTGGGGATAAATGGAATCAGTCTGCGTAGTAGGCGCATCAAATGGTGCGCCCCGCTGACTACTGACCCTATTTGTGCGTCCATTGTCATGAAGGTGTCAAACGTGACTCCCAGACTTTTGACTTTGGAGCTAGGGGAGATGATTTGTCCCAGGATGGGAGATGGTGTCCAGTTTGTTGTCGGTTGTTTCTTCCGACTGGCATCGAAGATAAAGAGTTCTGTTTTAGCACTATTGAGTTTGAGATAACTCTTAGTCATCCAGTTTTCTATTGAAGAGAGACATTTCTCTAATCTGAGATGATGATCCTTTTTATGGCAGATGCGAAAATACAACTGCGTGTCGTCTGCATAAGAGTGATAGAGTAGTTCTTGGCTACTGATAATATCAAAGAGAGGACGAAGATAGATATTAAACAGCACTGGTGATAGGGGGGATCCTTGGGGGACCCCACATGGCACCGTGCGTTTTTCTGACGTGAAGGATCCCAGTTTCACTGTTTGTGATCGGTTTCCGAGAAAAGAGGAGAACCATGGTAAGGCATCTTCTGAGACTCCGGCGACTTCTGTTAGTCGTCTCAGTAGCAATTTATGGTCTACTGTGTCAAAAGCTGCGCTTAGGTCCAGCAGAACCAGGAGACACGATTCTCCTTCGTCTGCGGCCTCGAGCGCATCGTCCCATATTTTCAGTAAGGCCGTTTCTGTCCCGTGTCCGGGACGGAACCCGGATTGAAATGGATCGAGTAGGTTGTGGGTGTCCAGATGCTGTTGCAGCTGATTTACCACCACTTTCTCCATTATCTTGGACAGAGCATTTAGACCTGTTATGGGACGGCGGTGAGTTGGGTCCATAGGATCCAAATTAGGTTTTTTCAAGATCGGCAGGATTGTGCCCTCTTTCAGCAGGGAAGGCACTATGCCTTCCTTAAATGACTGATTTATAAGCTGCGTGATCGGAGGCGCCAGGATGTCGGCACATTCCTTCAGTAGCTTGGTGGGAATGATGTCATTGGGTGCTGTGCTGTTGCGCAGCGCACCAATGAATTTTTTTGTGGTATCGATGGAGATGGGTTCCAAAGTGAACTTAGTTGATTGTAGAGGCGTTCCGTCGTTGTTTTGATTGAAGAAGGGGCTGAGTGGAGTATTGTTTTGCCGAATACTTACCCGAATTTTTTCAATTTTGTTGATGAAGAAATCCGATAGTTCATTGCAGAACTCTTGGGTGTCTGAAGTGGGGACTTCTAGACATCCCGGATTCATGGTCTGGGTGACCATCCTGAAGAGTTCGCGTGGGCGATTCATTGCGCTGTTAATCACCATGGAGAAGTGAAGTTTTTTGGCTTTGAAATTTCCTTGTGATATCGTGTTGTTACTGCTTTGTAGAAGTTGAGGCGGTCTTCTGAAGGACTTCTTTTCCAGGCGGCTTCCGCCCTTCTGCGCTCTTGCTTCAATAGCGACAGCTGGTTATTGAACCAGCTGGACATTTTTTGCCCGGCTGCGGAGTTTGCGCTTTGGTGCTGCTAAGTCGGCTGACTGTAGCAGAGCTGCATTTATGGCATCCAAAGTATCTGAGGCTGCTAGCTGAGGAGGAATAGCCCCAATTCGGTTTCCCAGGGTAGATCTGAAGAGTTCCGAGTGGAGCTTCTTCTGAGATCTAGCCCAGTGTATTGTCACCGGCTTGGGTACTTTCATGACTAGTGGAGTTCTGGGAATTATGAAGCTAATTGCATGGTGGTCTGTCCATGGCAAAGGTTCATTTCCCAAAATGTTTATTTTCAGATTTTGTCTGAAAATTAGGTCGAGTGTGTGACCTGAAGCATGCGTTGGTCCACGTATAAGTTGCTGAAGTCCTAATCCTTCCAGGTGGTCGATGCAGGCCTCCGCGATGGGATCCTGTGAGGAGTTTGCCCACAGATTGAAATCCCCGAGCAGCAAAAGATGATTGCTGTTAAGGGAGTAAGTGGAAATGAACTCCGTTAATGCTGAAATCAACTGCGATTTGGGCCCAGGGGGCCTATAGCAGAGGAGAATGTGAACGGTCTCCTGAGAGTGAGCTTGAAGTTGAAGCGTAAGGGTTTCCATAAAAGGTAGAGGATTTTGAAGGACCGGTTTAGTGATTGCAATATGCGACTTATGAATCACCACCAGGCCTCCTCCTCTTTGCCCTATTCTATTTTCCGTTAGGATGCGATCATTTTCTGGCACCAATTCTCCGAGAATGGTGTTGCAGTCGTCTGACAGCCAACTTTCTGTAATAAAGAGGCAGTCTAGATCGTTTTGTAGTAAGAAATCATGGATTTCTGAACGGTGTTTAACTGCCGATCTAGTGTTAAGCAACGCACATGATATGTGCTTGAGCTGAGTTGAATGGTTGAAATTTTTGATGATCGATCGTCGATCGATTCTCAAAAGTTGATCTGATTTTAAGGCTTTTGTGGTGACGGCAGGTAATATTGTTGCGAATTGTCTCAGACCCCAAATGGTTTCCGCAGAGTATCGCAATTTAACCATTGTTGCCAGTCACCGTGGGGGGGGGGGTGCGGGTGTTTGGTGAGAGAGGATTCGGAGAATCCTCGCTCTCAGCAATCCTTGGTCCAGAGGAAGGCAAAAAAAACCCTGGGCAAGCTTAGCCAATGTGCTGCGGCAGGGAAAAAAAATTCCTTCCTGATCCCTAAAGGCGATCGGCTCAAGCCCTGGATCAAAGACTGATGACTTAATGAGGGGAAAAGGGGGGGGGGGGGGGATGCTGGGTGTCACTGTTGCTGGGGTGCACCAAGATGGCCGCCAGGCAAAGACACAGGACCCAGGCAGGGGGGGCAATCAGGTTGGTAAGAAAATGATTCCACCGATCTGGTTGCTAAACAGGGGGGTGGAGGGGACCTCTAGGGGTGCAGGGGCGATAATCAAAGAGAACTGCACTGTTGGTGGTAGGTGCAGGGAGAAACGGTCGGAGCGCCGGTAGGCCGCGGCTGAAGCCGCGGACTTTCCTGAGGCGCGGCGGCCGCGAAAAGTAGCAGGCTGGCGCGGGCGAGTAAAAAACGCCAAAAAGCGCCGAAAATACACCCAGGGGGGGTGTCTGGGGGCCACCACAATCGTGGGTGGCCGTGCGAGTGGGGATGCCGAGCAAAAGAAGGAAAATAGAGAGCCGCAGTGTGGGGTCTGAGTGACGGCTGCCCTGAGAAGGACGGCCGTCAGTGGTTCCCCAGGATGGTAGGCCCTGAGAGACAGGGTCTTACCTGCGGAGAAAGAAGGAGTCCACGAGGAGAGGAGAGAGCTGGATTCCTGGTTCCTAGGAGCTGTTTCTTGTGCAGCACAGGTAATGGAAGTCTGCCTAGTTTCTGACTGCCAGGTCTGGGTGGAAGCAGGCTCGTAAGCGGAAGGTCCGAAGCACCCTACTCCACCTCTGACACTGACTGACTGACTGACTGACTGACTGACTACTGACTACTGACTGACTACAGTGGACACAATGCTGTGCGTTCGCTGTTCACTTAGCTGTGTGTTGGCAAAGCGAATTCCTTCACTTTGCTAACACTGAACCGCCTCTCAGACAGTCAGGTTGATGGGTCTGTTACCTGTCACCTGATTGTCTGAAAAGTAGGTGCTGTGATTGGACACCTGAGAGAGGACAGAAGAAGACATGGAGGACACTGCCGCTGACCCGCTGCGAGACAGGTAAGTTTGATGCAACATTTGATGGGAAACAGTAGCGACATTTGATGGGCACACTGGCAACAATTGATGGGCATACTGGCAACATTTGATGTGGCAAAGTAGCGGCAATTGATGGGCACACTGGCAACAATTGATAGGGCACACTGGCAACAATTGATAGGGCACAGTGGCGGCAATTGATAGGGCACAGTGGCGGCAATTGATGGGCACAGTGGCGGCAATTGATGGGCACAGTGGCGGCAATTGATGGGCACAGTGGCGGCAATTGATGGGCACAGTGGCGGCAATTGATGGGCACAGTGGCGGCAATTGATGGGCACAGTGGCGGCAATTGATGGGCACAGTGGCGGCAATTGATGGGCACAGTGGCGGCAATTGATGTTTTTTTTTTTTTGCATCCCCCCAAAATTTTTAAGCACCAGCCGCCACTGCAATATAGTATTACTGACTTAGATACTGGATGGATCTAGATGATGAGTAACCTTAAGTGCCGGTTCTCACAGGGGTGGCTTCAAAGTCCCCCATCTCTCATCCGACTCTGAAGCCTCCGACTCTGAGCAACTTGAGTCATCCTATTAGAACGGTTCCATCGCAATGCTTGGAGCTTGACTTGTCAGGCAACTAGGTCGACTGACAGGTCACCCCTGTATGAACTGACACCAATTGTTACATTCCAATTCTAACAGTCTACCCTGACATGGAAAGGTAATTTATCCTATCTAGAAACTTGCTTTAACAAGTCTGAAATTTATGGATTCCCTGCCTATCATCAATCATTAAGCTTCCATTATAATTATTATAAGTGCCACTGGCGCAAAAGAAATATATTAAAACTGTACGTGATCTGCTGCAATACTGTATAGGCCCTCAATGGAGGGATTAAATGTGCATAAAAAGAAAAGTGTTACTGTGCTGATCTAGCTCTCCAAAGAATACAATCTCTGGGGATGTGTTATATACTGTGAACTGTTTTAGTGCACAAACAACCATATGTGAGAGAATATTTTATATCAGGTACAACCATATACCCAATATACTATGTGAGTAAACTTGTGTGAATCAATCTTATACCATAATATATAAATACAAATAAAAAATATACATATACATATACAAATTATATAAATATAAAATTTGATATATATGTATATAGCATAAATAGTGCAGTGAGCACAATACTTAAAGTGTACCCCAAAATTTGATGTCAGCTTAAGTTTCAATGTACCATAATGTTCCTACATGGGAAAAGTGGCCATTAATGAGGCTCAAGGCTGGCCCAAGTGAGAAGCAGAGCAAACAAAAATAAACAAAAAAGAAAAAAATATATAAAAACAGAAGTGAAACAGTCCCAAAATATAAAATACGCCAACTGCGCTGGAAAATCCAACACTTAAACAACAGTCAATATTTATATTGCCCAATGTGATCCAATGGGATATGTGGGTTCAAATTCTGGTAGAGCCGATGGGGCGTGGCTTGGCGCGCGACGAGGATGGCAGCTTGTTGAGACGGCTCCCAGGCACACACGGCCCGTTAGCAAACTATACCCGACCACAGGCTCCCAAATGCCCGGTAAGAAGCTCCATTCTACGCCCTCATCCCGCCCGAAGCGGAATCCGGCGCCTTCATCGGCCAAAAACATTGCAGAGCTCTTCAAGCCGAAAACAACAGGCCGTGGTATCGCCGCCAGCTCCAAGATGGCGCCGACACGCCATGAAGAAGACTACAGTGACGACTCGCAGTCTGCTACTGAGGGCTCCGTACACAGTAAGTCCTCACCTGACCACCCGCTAACCTTGGCTGACATGTCAGTGATTGCTGCAGACATTAAAGCCACTTTCTCTGCGGCCCTTACCGATCTAAAAACGAGCATGATAGTGCTCAATGAGAAAATGGTGGCCACAGAATCAGCAGGGAAACGCAGAGATAGGGCGATACAAAAAATAGAGAGGGTCACTATGATTCATGCCCAACACCTGATAGACATGAACCGTCACATCGAGGACCTCGATAATAGAGGACGAAGATGTAATGTACGTGTACGGGGCATCCCAGAATCAGTAGACCCAGACCAAATTATTGTCACTTTGAGGAGTGTTTTCAATAGTCTACTAGAAAGGCAAGAAGACGCTGAGATAGGCTTCGTAAGGGCACACAGAGCGCTGCGGCCTAAAGGCCCTGATACAGCACCGCCGAGAGATATAATTTGCTGCCTGGAGAACTATGCCCTTAAAGAGGACATTATGCGCAAAGCCAGAAGAAACGACAACATTATCTTTAATGGCGCTGCCATCATGTTGTTCCAAGATCTTTCACAAATAACACTGCGCAACAGGAGAGCCCTACGCCCCCTGCTGGAAAAGTTGAGGGAGAGAGATCTTAGATACACATGGCGCTTCCCTTTTGCCTTGAATATCTCCCACAATGGAAGACAGTACACGCTACGCACCCCAGACGAGCTTCCCGAGTTCTGCGAGGCCCTCGACCTTGGTCAGATTAACCTACCCGACTGGTACGCGGATTTCTTGCTTCCGCCAGCAACACGCAGCCCACCGGACTCGCCGTTCTCCACCCCAGACAAGAGACCGATGAAGCGGTCCAAACAGGCGCGCAATGGAGGCCCAAGAAATGATACTCCGAATCGCTCTGCTGATGCTCCGGGGAGACGACCCGAGGACTAACCGTGAGTTTTGTCTGATCGCTACCTGTGTTCCTACACTGTTCCTGTTGCAATTATTTTTGCCTTTTTTTTATTTTTTCGATACGTTGCTTTTTGCCTCATATGCCGGAACCATTACCCCCCAGAGGACTACTCCACGCAATCGATGTGCCTCTATACCTCACCCCACTGCTCACCACCGATCACAGCGATCACTCCCAGCCATTAATCTTTTGCTGCCTGAGCGAACATCCCCCCCCTGACTACAACCCTGTGTGCCTGTATCTTTACAGCAATTTTGAGCGGCCTGCTGATTGCCTGAGAACTGACAAGGTTACCATTACCGCTCATGCGGCTGCTCGGCCTAGTACCCTGCCCTGGACGTAGCTCTCTTATAGGTACGAAATCACACCTCCATGTTGGGTTCTATGCGACACTGGACTACATGAGAGGGATCCCGTGTGCACAACACGATGCTCTACAGACGGGGTTGGGAGATCAGGGAGCCTGGATATCCTATATCCTTTTTGTTAGCTGATCCATGGAATCATCAAAAATGTTTAAGGCCTGGGTTCGTTTAAGGTTTATCTTTGTTTTGTTTTTTATTATTTCTCCCTCTTTAACTTAAGACAAGCTACCATTGTTGTGCTAGTGGATGGGAAAGAGACTGTTTTCAAGTTCTAATATCGATTGTGCTGCTCTGGGGGGTATGATGAGGTTTCTCTCAAGAACTCTTTGTTAACGTTCTGGCAGATCTGTCCACACTCAAGTTGGGTATTTGTTGAATAACCTGCAAGTTTGATCTTGACCGATCATATGTTACAGGGCTGTGTGTGCCGCCCGTTGCCTGGCAATGTCTGTCTGAAATTTTACACTCTGGTTCTACTTTTCTTTTTTTTTTTACTTTGTTGAGCCTGTGGGTTCAGACAGCCACTTGCCTGAGGTACTGACATACCGTTGTCGTTGCCTCCCTATTACCCCACAAAGTGTCCTGCCGTCCTCTTGGAGTTGCGGGACACAACATTCACTGCAAACGGACTCGCCCCAGCGGAACCGATTTCGGGTCCGTAGGGGAGAGCCTCTGTCAGGTGATCTTCTTCCTTTGACTCTATTGCTATTTCATTTCTTACTACCTTCCTCTCTTACCTCTGCACTACTCCCTATCCTATCTTACACCCCACCTCCCATCCCACTCTCCCCATCCCACCCACAACCCTAAAGTATATTAATCTACCTGTTGCATAGTGAAACTGATAATCTCTGGGGTGTTGTTGCTGACTTGTCTCCTGCAGTTCTATCCTACCAGGTTGCCTTGCTGGCAGATCACGCTACCGGAGAAGTGCGATATGGCCTACTCCTCATTGGGGACCAGCCCACTGGTGATATCGCATAACGTCAGGGGGCTGAATATGCCGGAACGTCGCTCAACCTTACTAAAGGAGCTAAAAAAAGGTAGGCCTCACTTTGTGTTCCTTCAGGAGACCCATTTTAGAACCAACCAAATTCCCAGACTCTTTGATGCCCACTTCCCAAATGTGTTCCACTCAACCAACAGTGAGTCAAAATCAAAAGGCGTGACGATACTGATTAGCAAGAATGCACCCTTTCAACTCACAAACCAGTTGAGCGACCCAGGGGGTAGGTTCATCTTTGTTAAGGGCACATATAGAGGCTCACCAATGACCCTTGCAAACGTCTATTTCCCGAACAGAGCGCATGGCACCTTCTGCCAGAAACTTGTCCGGGAACTCGCCGGGTTTGCCAATGGCTGTATCATCCTAGGAGGGGACTTTAACGTGCCCCTGAATCCCCTGGAGGACACCTCTAATGGGAAATCATGCATCACCTATCGACTCCTGAAACGACTCAAGGTGATGCTACAGTCTCTAAATCTGGTTGACACTTGGCGTTTCTCGCATCCGGGAGGACGTGATTTTACCCATTTCTCGGTCCCTCATGCGAGATACGCCAGATTAGACTATCTCTTCATCACTCAACGTGACCTCACGAGACTGACGGGTGCGCACATAGGCATTCAAACTTTTTCTGACCATGCCCCGGTGTCGCTCTCTCTGGATGCGACACACCCCACTGGACGCTCACCCACATGGAGGCTTAACGCATCCTTGCTGACTGATCAGACTACACTTGCCTTATTGACCAAATCCCTGAAAGAATTTTTCGTACTTAATGCCACCCCGGGATCAGATCCACTTACAGTATGGGAAGCGCACAAATGCACGGCTAGAGGAATTTTGATTAGTATTGGGGCAAAACGTAAAAGAGAGAGAGAGGCCTTACTGCATAAATTGTCCACTCAAATTAACAACCTGGAGGCTCTCCACAAACAGTCACTCTCCATTGATTCAGCCAAACAGCTACTTGAATTGAGATGCGAATTACAACAGATCCTGGACTTTTCAGCCAAGCGTATGTTGTTCTTCAAAAAACGACTCTATTACGAAGCGGGTGACAAGTCTGGTAAATTCCTGGCGAGAGCGCTCCGTGAGTGCTCCTCCGCCAACAATATTGCTGCCATACAAAGAGAGGATGGGGGATTGGACGTGACGACTGAAAAAATCGCGCGCCATTTCCACAACTTCTACATGAGGCTCTATAACCTCCCACCCCAGCATAGACAACCTCACATGATAGGCGATAGACCTCAGCTCATAAGGGAATACCTAGCCAGGAGTGGCATCCCATCACTCACAGACAATGACGTTGCAAGCCTAGAAAAACCTATCACAGCGGAAGAGATAGGAGTAGCGATAGGACAGCTGAAAAACAATAAAAGTCCGGGACCGGACGGATATTCAGCTATCTACTACAAGACTTTTACCGAAAGCCTTGTGGCCCCCCTTAAAAATGCCTTGAACTCACTGTCTACACCCAGAAAGGTAACCCCAGATTTTCTCTCGGCCCATGTGGCTGTCATCCCAAAACCAGGTAAGGATCCCACGTTATGCTCGAGTTATCGTCCCATTTCACTCCTCAACCTAGACGTGAAGTTATTCGCCAAAATACTTGCCACTAGACTTGGCCCACTGCTCCCCGGGTTGATCGGTCTTGAACAGGCAGGGTTCATGCCGAACCGTGAAGCTAAAGACAATGTCACTAAAACCCTGCTGCTGATTCATGCGGCGAGGGTGCGGAAGATCGAGGGCCTTCTCCTTTCTACCGATGCGGAGAAGGCCTTCGATCGGGTGGCGTGGGACTTCATGACGGCGGTGTGCAGCAGGATAGGTTTTGGCCCCTGTATGATGACATGGGTGGCGTCGCTATATCAACAACCTTCGGCGCGTCTAAAAATCAATGGTAGTCTCTCCGAAAAAGTGGAGATTGCCAACGGGACAAGGCAGGGATGCCCGTTGTCACCCCTGCTTTTCATCCTTACGCTCGAACCCTTTATCAGACTAGTCAAACTAAACCCAGATGTGGTTGGGTTTCGTATAGGGGACAGTGAGTTCAAGGTTGCAGCATACGCCGATGACCTCCTCTTTTTCTTGTCATCCCCCCACATCTCGCTCCCTAATCTAATGATAGAATTCACCCAGTATGGCTACATGTCAAACCTAAAAATAAACTACACGAAATCGGAAGCTCTCAACGTTTCGCTACCAGACAGATTATTATCCCAGACTAAGGCAAACTCGCAGTTCCGTTGGGAAGGAAACGCTCTCAGATACTTAGGGGTTTGGCTAACCCAGCATCTCAAAGACACGTTCGAGCGGAATTTTTCGCCGCTACTTAAGGAATGTGAGAAGGCTCTCAGTGGATGGGACCTGAAACATTTTTCCTGGTTCGGTCGCGCGGCCATAGTCAAAATGGTTATACTACCCAGATTCTTGTACTTGACACGCACGCTTCCAATCGCGATCCCGCGTCGTTTTTTCGCTACCCTGAACTCAGTACTGCTGAGATTCCTGTGGGCCGGGAAGAAACCCAGAATCAAGCTACTTAGTTTGACACAATCTAAAGATCTGGGAGGGATTGGCTTCCCTGATTTCAAACAGTACTACCAAGCCTCCCACTTAGCAAGGATCATAGACTGGCACTGCCATGGCCACTCAAAAGACTGGATAGCTCTAGAGAATGAACTTAGTCCCGTGACCCTGTTGTACTCACCGTGGTTGGCGTGGCCCAAGTGTCCACCTCACCTTCGTAAAAACCCACTCACAGGAACCACTTTGGGGATTTTTCACTCACTCGCCAGAAAGGGAAAACTCTCTACCTTTCCTAGCCCACTTACCCCTTTATCTGACAACCCTGAATTCACACCAGGGGTCGACACCCCAACTTTTAAATTGCCTCGCACCAATGGTCCTCTACTAGCTGGAGACTGTTTTGTAGGGAATACACTCAAAACTTGGCCCTCACTCAAGTTAGACAATGACCTCCCTAACATGAAACAATGGGCATATTTCCAACTACGAAGCTACTTAAATGGATTTGGGAGTTCGGCTAATCTGTCTAGACCACAAACTACTCTAGAATCAACATGTCACAAACAGGAACCAGTGGCTAAAGCCACGTCGGTGGCCTATGCGTGGCTGAAAAGCACAAATAAAGAAAATTTAGACAAACAAAAGCAAGAATGGTCGGAAGATCTAAACCTAGATATTACAGACACACAGTGGCAAACAGTGTGCACATTGGCACACAAGTGCTCTATCAGCACAAAACTGCAGGAGACAAGTTACAAGTTGCTTACCAGATGGTACAATACTCCGGTAAGGCTTCATAAGTGGGACCCTTCAAAACCAGATACATGTTGGAGATGTAAAGATGCAGTGGGATCACTGCTCCACATTTGGTGGTCATGCCCCATGATTTCTGCCTTTTGGCAGGAGATATGCGATGTTATCAAACAGATTACTGAGACGTCCATGGAACTGTCGGCCGCGTGCTGCCTGCTACACCTGTCCTCCTTCTCGCTTGCCCGCTACAAGACTTCACTGACTAAACACTTGTTAAACGCGGCTAAATCTCTCATCCCCCTTTACTGGCTATCCACCAGGGTGCCTACGGTCAGGGAGTGGCTCCGCAAAGTGGCGGAGGTTCGCGAGATGGAGGATACGTTGGCTCAAGATAGGGGGACGGCCGAGAAGTTTCTGGACACCTGGCGGCCGTGGTCGGCTTTTAGGTTTTCGAAAGAATTTGAATCTATAATGCAATGAATCCACATTGGAGATTTTATCGAGCCTTGGTAGGCCCGCAGTGATGATATTTGCCCCCACACTGATGATTGAGTCGATGACACGGTTACAGGTAGTGTCACCGCCACACCCCACCAACCCCTCCCCTACCCTTCCCCATTATCCTTCCCCTCCCTTTTCCTCTCTTGCTCTTTCACACCTCATCTCGCCTACGATATCACCTTTGATATCTCTCATTACTTTTGGCTCTCTAAACTTAAGTGTAACCCCTACGTCCTGATACGTTTTTGACATGAATATGAATGATTAATTCCTTTAGTATAACTACTACTTATGCAATGTTAATGACTCCAGGTATTCTCTTGTATTACCACCTGTTTTTCACTTTCTGCCTCACACTGTGGAGTTGCTTATCGGTACTTGTATCAGACGTGATATGCACACAGCTGCGTCTGTGTTGAGTCATCCTTTGTATTTCTCTTGTTTTCTATTGTCTTCAATAAACAAAACTTTTGAATGAAAAAAAAAAAAAATTCTGGTAGAGCCGATTACATATGGAAAGGTGCAACTATCTCTTCCACCCGACAAAGATGTGCCACCATCCCCAATTGTTGAACTCAACACTCACCAGACCCCGGATAATAAAAAAAAGCCCCACAATGGTATCTTTCTTATTCCGTCACTGGTGTTCCTCCTTCTCCCTCTTACAAGATGTCCTTATTTCCTCAAAGACAAGGGGCTCATCATGGTGTAGTATGTAAATTTCATTAAAATATTAAAAACAAATGCACTTACAGAAAAGAGTGCCTCTGACTGGCACTGAGTATCTTTGGCAGTGTCAACCGTTTTAGCCGCTGACCAGCGTTTGTGTGGTATCTCGGAAGGTGTACAAGCCCCGCTCCTGACCTCGTGTGTTGCTACAAATGGTCCCAGCGCGTTGGTATGCCTACTCCTCCGTGTGTGTCCAGACAGCTTCTACGCGTTTCACAGTTTTTGCGTCATCAGGAAAGCTTTCCTGATGACGCCGTGCCCCTAATTCATGCGCCTGGCCCCTAATCTACTTGCAGGGCGCCAGGACGCATGGATTTTAACCGCTTAAAGACCAGCCGCCACAGTTGTATTGTGGCAGATTGTCTCTCCTGTGCAAATCGCCATCATTGTAAGTCGGCAGCTTTAAGAGCTCTTATGTCACATACACACAATCTGATTTTACGTCGGAAAAACCTTGGATGGTTTTTCAGACGGAATTCTGCTCAAGCTTGGCTTGCATACCCACGGTCACACAAAAGTTCTCTGAACTTTTGTCCGTCAAGAACACAGTGACATACAACACAACGACGAGCCGTGAAAAGGAACTTCAATGGTTCTGAGCATGCGTTGAATTTTTGCGCGTCGGAATTGCTACAGACGATCGGATTTTCCGATAGGAATTTTTTCCGTCTGAAAATTTGAGAACCGGCTCTCAATCTTTTGTTGGTGGAAATTCCAACAGCAAAAGAGAGATATTTAATTTACTTTGAGCAGGCAGTTGATTCAGTTAGCCTGAGGTCGCGTTCACACGGTCGATCCATCCGATGAGAATGGTCGGACGGACCGTTTTCATCGGTTCACCACTGAAGCAGACCGATGGTCTGATGTGCGTGCACTCCATCAGTTCAAAAACCAATCGGGTCAGAACGCGGTGACGTAAAACACACGACGTGCTGAAAAAAACGAAGTTCAATGCTTCCAAGAATGCGTAGATTTGATTCTGAGCATGCGCAGGTTTTGAACCGATGCTTTTGTGTACTAACCATCGGTTTTGACCGATGGTCAGCTGTCCATCGGTTCGATTTTAAAGCAAGTTCTCTAATTTTTTTCCGAAGGACAACAGACCGTTAGGCCGTACACACGGTCGGTTTGGACCGATGAAACTGGACTTCAGGCCGTTTTCATCGGTTTGGACCGACCGCGTGTACGCGACATCAGTGTATTCAATTTATACACATCCCAGCTGTGTGTGTATGTATGTGTGTGTGAGATATATATATATATATATATAGCGCCTGGTTACTTCTAAGTACCGGTGCTAGTTAAATTTAGAGAGGGATCAGAGTGTTAACTGACTCTGATCCAATTGTTATGTTCAAATTTGGGTCTCCGTCTCAGCTTGGCTTTGCTGTGGGCTCATTCTGTTGCTTCTGGGGTGCTGTTCCCACCCCAGGACGATAGGTGGCAGCAGTGGAGTCGAGTTTTGGGTGCTCTTTCCCAGCGGCCAATCGGGAGGGATTTTCCTCGCTGGGCATGCTGGGAGAGGGTATTTATGGGACAGACGCCATTTGGTCTGGGTCTTCTTCTTCGAGTACGGCACCCACCTTTAGGGCGACTGCATCACGGCTCCCCGGCGAAATGGCCTTCCAGGCCAGGGTGCGCGCGCCAAGCGGTGTTCCTGGTTCTGGGACCATGTTGGCCCGGAACATTTGAGCTGTGGCAGGAAGCCTGGTAGTCGACTGAGTTCCCAATTCTGAAGATCCTAAGCGAAGAAGCTGTTCAGTGGGGAGTCCATCTGAGGAGAGCCAATGAGAGGCTGGCAATCCAATAGGGTCTCGACAAACCACCAGGGATCAAGATAACCGGACACTGAGAGGTTGGTCACCTATCAGTCGGTAACCTGTAAGCTATTTGAAGGAGATCCAGGCTAATTCCATTAAGGAGAATCACCTCCGTTATCTCAATCCTAAGGAGGGTCTGTGGCAGAGACTTTCCCGCTAAATTCCGAGTGATACTCTGGCTGCCAGGTAAGTGAGAGAGGCCTGTCCAGGTACGCCAAATCCACTCAGGCAGGAGTGGCGCAAGAAGAGTTACATGTGGGAGTAGGACTGTTTCCCTATTATTACGCCTGAATCTGCTGTTCTACTTTCAACTCTACCTTTCACCACCAGTTTTACTGTTTTTACCTGGGTGGGTAATAAAGAGCACAGAAAAGACACCTGTCGAGTACATTCCGTTACTACTACATTGACCATACACCCTTAGATGGCAGAGGAGCCATGAGGTAAAATGCCACCCAAAACAAACCAGCAGCTCCTTCGGGGGTAGTGCTACATATATATACACACACACTGTATCCTGTGCAGCTAGATCTCACTGCAGACCGTTCCTGGTGTACTGTTTCTAATATATATCTGACTGTAGACCATTCCTGGAGTACGTGTTCAAAGACACTTTCAGGCAGGCGACTCAGTGAGCTGCAGTGCATAAAATATATATGCACTGCATAGGCGTGCACAGCCACCTCAAACACACATGCATATTATATATATATATAGTGCTTTAACTGGGCCGGAACGCGGCGGTACTCAGTACCGCCACTTCCAAAAATGGCCCTGGAGAGTACCAGCACCTCTCCGTGCGCCCAGTACATGGGTTTCCCGTACCGGAACCAGGTGCATCGTTAGGCCCGGGCTAAGAAGGCTGGAATTGCCCCGAGTGTCCGAGCGCCGCTGAGCAATTTGTCGGAAGAGACACACCAGGTCCCGCCTATGATGGATGGACGTCACTGCCAGCCACTGTCCAATCCGGGACCGCGGGACGCGTGACACGTGACGTCCATCATAGGCGGGGTAAGCTCAGAAGGCGGGAATTACAAATTTACACTGCCACCGAGCGCGCCATGATGCGGCTCTCCTCCTCGGCTCCAGGGTCACGGTCGCCCGGGCCAGGCACATTCGGTGTGACAGCGCTGCACCCCACATCCCAGTTTGCTTCATCAGCTCTCCTTTCCTCTGAGCCTCCTCGAGTCCTCTCCTCTGGCTGCATCTCTACCACCACGGGCTAAGGTAGGTCACTCAGTGTACCATTTTTTTTACCCAATTTCTGATCTATAGTTGTGCCAGTGTGTTAGAGTGTGCAGAATGACACTTAAATGTTTTCATTGCAGTGTCAGTGTGCATGCTAGTTACGCTATAATATGGAGTTGTACCAGCGTGTTATCAATTCTATTATTTATATTGTATAAAGCTGTGCCAGTGTGTGATCCATACTAATGGTATATAAAGCTGTGCCAGTGTGTGATCCATACTAATGGTATATAAAGCTGTGCCAGTGTCACACTGGCACAGCTTTATATACCATTAGTATGGATCACACACTGGCACAGCTTTATACAATATAAATAATAGAATTGATAACACGCTGGTACAACTCCATATTATAGCGTAACTAGCATGCACACTGACACTGCAATGAAAACATTTAAGTGTCATTCTGCACACTCTAACACACTGGCACAGCTTTAATTTAGGATGCACACTGGCACAGCTTTAAATATAGGAATAGCAGCCCACTGGCACAGCTTTAAATACCATTAGTATGGATCACACACTGCCAGTGTGTGATCCATACTAATGGTATATAAAGCTGTGCCAGTGGGCTGCTATTCTTATATTTAAAGCTGTGCCAGTGTGCATCCTAAATTAAAGCTGTGCCAGTGTGCATCCTAAATTAAAGCTGTGCCAGTGTGCTATCCATCAAATATTATATAAAGCTGAGCCAGTGTGTTAGAGTGTGCAGAATGACACTTAAATGTTTTCATTTGTTCCAGGATCAATGTAAAATGAAGAAACTAATGAGATGAATGAGTCTACAATGTAGGTCAGGGTCAGTGATTGTGTATGTAGGTCAGGGTCAGTGATTGTGTATGTAGGTCAGTGATTGTGTATGTAGGTCAGGGTCAGTGATTGTGTATGTAGGTCAGTGATTGTGTATGTAGGTCAGGGTCAGTGATTGTGTAGCCAGGTCACTGGTCAGTGTAGCCAGGTCACTAGTCAGTGTAGACAGGTCACTGCTCAGTGTGTGTGTGTACTGACACACACTCACGTATGTCACTCTTTCTACAGTAGCTCTTTTTCAGGGTACTTTCTAAGGGTATTTTCATGTTCAGTATTGGGGGTGGGGGGGGGAGCACCGGCGCCTAATAGAGTACCGGCACCTCTTTTGGCCCACTTAAAGCACTGTATGTATGTATGTATATATATATATATATATATATATATATATATATATATATATATATATATATATATATATATATATATAATCTATATATATATATCACTACCCCCGGAGGAGCTGCTGGTTGTTTTGGGTGGCACATTTACCTCATGGCTCCCCCGAATTCCTGGGGGTGGATGATGCGTATTGCATTTGGTAGAAGCAAAGGAATGTCCGCAACAGGTGCTCTTTGCTGTGCTCTTTATTACCCAGCCGGGTAAAAACAATGAACTTGTGGTGAGGAAAGTAAAGTTGAAGAAGAAAGAAGAACAGCAGGTTCAGGCGTGATGATAGGGAAACAGTCCTGTTCCCAAGCCTAACACTTTCTTTGCACCACTCCTATATGAGTGGGTCTAGCATACCCGGACAGGCCTCTTTCACTGACCTGGCAGCCGGAGTATTCACTTAAACAATTGTAGGAAGTGTCTCTGCCACAGACCCTCCTTGTTGAATCTCAGAGAGACACCCCTTCCACAGGCCCCCTCTGATTTGTAGTTACGGAGGTAATCCTCCTTAGGTGAAGTACGCCTGGATCTCCTTCAACTTGTCGCCCAGGTACCGACTGACAGGTGATCAATCCTTCAGTGTCCGGCTACCTTGATCCCCGGTGGTTTGTCGAGGCCCTTTTGGACCGCCAGCCTCTCAATGGCGCTCCTCAGAGGGACTCCACACCGAACAGCAGTACAGCTTGGGATCCTCAAAAGGTGGGAACCCAGTCACTCACTGGGTCCCCATCTCTGTTTAGATGCTCCGGGCCAACATGGTCCCAGAACCAGGAACACCGCATGCCCAGGCTAGGTAGGCCATAACGCTGGGGCGCCGTGATGTGGGTGCCACAATCCAGAACCAATGGCGTCTGACTCATAAATACCCCTCCCCAGCATGCACAGCGAGGCCAGATCCTCCTGATTGGCTGCTGGGAAAAAGTACCCAAACCTCGACTCCACTGCTGCCACCTGCAGCACCAGGGTTGGAAGAACACCCCAGCGCAACAGAATAGCCCACAGCACAGCCCAGCTGAGACAGAGACCCTGTTTTGCACTTAAAAAATCTGGATCAGAGTTTAAACTACACTCTGATCTACCTCTAAATTTAACTAGCAACGTTACTGTAAAGTAAACAAGCGCTACACATATATACATTTACACTAAATTACCAGAAGTATTGGGACGCCTGCCTATACACATGGGGCCGGATTCAGATACCTGAGCGTATCTTTCTTCCGGCGTAATGTATCTCCGATACGTTAAGCCGCTGTAACTTTGGGCGCAAGTTCTGTATTCAGAAAGAACTTGCGCCCTTAGTTACGGTGGCGTAACGTATGCGTTGCCGCGTAAGGCCGCCTAATTCAAATGGGGATGTTGGGGGCGTGTAGTATTTAAATTTTACTTGACCCCGCGTTTTTGAAGTTTTTTTTTTTAACGTGCATGCGCCGTTCGTGAGACAATCCCAGTGCGCATGCTCGAAAATCCGCCGCAAAGCCCTATTCGCGAACGACTTACGCAAACAACGTAAATTTTTCAAAATTCGACGCGTGAACGACGGCCATACTTAACATAGGATACGCCGCACTTACCCCTCATAGCAGGGGTAACTTTACACCGGAAAAAGCCGAGCGTCGGGCGGTCGTTTGTTTCTGAATCGGCATTAATACCTAATTTGCATATTCATTGCGTAACTATACGGAAGCGCCACCTAGCGGCCAGCGTAAATATGCAGCCTAAGACACTTACACCAGTCGGATCTTAGGGATATCTATGCGTAACAGATTCTCTGAATCAGGCGCATAGATACGACCGGCCGGACTCAGATACAACGGCGTATCAGGAGATACGCCGTCGTATCTAGTTTCTGAATCCGGCCCACAAACTTTAATGACATCCCAGTCTAATGCCGCGTACACACCATCACTTTATGTGATAAAAAAAAAAAACGTTTTTAAAAACGTCACTTTAAATGACCGTGTGTGGGGGAAAACGTTGTTTTATGTCTTCTGAAAAACAACAAAAAAAAAATTGAAGCAAGCTTCAATTTTATGTGTCGTTTTTCAAAACGTTGTTTTTTACTTCACAGAAATTGACCGTGTGTAGCAAAAAGCGACGTTTAAAACAACGTTTTTACACCCGCGCATGCCCAGAAGCTAGTTATGAAGCGAGCTTCAATGGAAAAATGTGGTGAACGTAACCTCGCTTTGCTAGAACATTGTGAGAAAAACGATGGTGTGTAGGCAACTTCGTCTTTGAAAATTTAAGTTTCAAAAACGTTGTTTTTTACTTCACAGAAAATGTCGTTTTTTTTCATCACAAAGTGATGGTGTGTATGCGGCATTAGTCTGTAGGGTTCAATATTGAGTTGGCCCACCCTTTGCAGCTTCAACTCTTCTGGGAAGGCTGTCCACAAGGTTTAGGATGGTGTCCGTGGGAATGTTTGACCATTCTTCCAGAAGTTCATTTGTGAGGTCAGGCACTGATGTTGGATGAGAATGCCTGGCTCACAGTCTCCACTTTAATGTGAAGGCCGGTCAAGTTCCTCCACCCCAAACTCGCTCATCCATGTCTTTATTGACCTTGCTTTGTGCACTGGTCCAAATCATTTGGTAGAGGGGGGATTATGGTGTGGGGGGAGGGGAGATTATGGTGTGGGGTTGTTTTTGCAGGTGTTGGGCTCGGCCTCTTAGTTCCAGTGAAGGGAACTCTTATGCCCCATACACACAATCACTTTTTGTGATGAAAAAAAATGTAATTTTTATCATGAAAAAAATGACATTTTTCCAACTTCATCATATAAAATTATGTTGCCCACACACCATCGTTTTTAAAAAATGATGAACAAAGTG
This sequence comes from Rana temporaria, assembly GCF_905171775.1. NCBI lineage: Eukaryota > Metazoa > Chordata > Amphibia > Anura > Ranidae > Rana > Rana temporaria. Next base: position 225,828,850 of record NC_053489.1, read on the forward strand.
ACGGCACTCTAAAAGGGGAAGTTCTATTTGCCTTGAGGCTGCTTTTAGCTGGTTACTTGTTAGTAAAAGACGATTCGCGCTTTTTTGTCTGTTACAGCGTGATGAATGTGCTTACTCCATTATGAATGGTAATTTTACCTCCCGTCTCATAACTTGCTTCTGGGCATGTGCGGGTTTAAAACGTCATTTTTGCCCACACACTATAATTTTTTATGACACAAAAAATTACATTTTAAAAAAATGACATAAAAAATTGAAGCATGTTCGATTTTTTTTTTTGTCATTTTTCAGAAGACATAAAATTACATTTTGCCCACATACGATCATTTTAAATGACATTTTTAAAAATGTCATTTTATTTCATCACAAAAAGTGATCGTGTGTACAGGGCATTATGCAGAAGACGGCAAAGAGCGGGCTGCGCCGCAGCTAGTAAGAGAGCTACAAAGAAAATAGCGGCCGCCAGCCCTGAAGAAGGCACCGGAGAGCGAGCTGGAGAAGAACCGGGGAGCGCCGAGACAACAGCGGAGATGATGGAAGAAGACCCCCTGGAGCTGACTAATAATTTTAAAACCCTGTTTTGTGTGTTTATTTTATTGACACTGCCTCCGGGTGAATAGGTAGGGGTACGATGTACCCCAAATTCATTCACCTAGGGTGGGGGGCCGGTATATGGGGGCCCCCTTATTAAAGAGGGGTTCCCAGATTCCGATAAGCCCCCCCGCCCACAGACCCCGACAACCAACAGCCAGGGTTGTCGGGAAGAGGCCCTGTCCTTAACATGGGGAAAGGGTACTTTGGGGTGGGGGGGCCGCAGGGCGTCCCCCTGCCCCAGAGAACCCAACCGCCCCATGTTGAGGGCATGCGGCCTGGTACAGCTCAGAAGGGGGGGGCGCTCGCTTGTCCCCACTCCTTTCCTGACCGGCCAGGCGGCATGCTTGGATACGGGTCTGGTATGGATTGTGGGGGAACCCCCACACCGTTTTTTTTGGCGTAGGGGGGTTCTCCTTACAATCCATACCAGACCAAAGGGACTGGTATGCCCCTGGGGGGGAACCCATGCCGTTTTTTCATTTAAAATTTGGCATGGTTCATACCAAATGCCGCGGCTAGAATTGGCGGGAATCCAAGTCGGATCCCCGTTGCTTTTATGACGGCTTTTTCCCATCGCGGCGAGCTGGCTCCCGCAACGGGGCTCGTAGGTGGTCAATCTCGCCGAGAAAGGGAGCGATATTGACACAATATTGCGGTCACCTACTGTATATGTAAAATACTGCGTAAATTTACAGCACTATACAAGTACCTGAAATAATAATATATGTGAACCCAGCCTAACCCTGCTTAGTTGATCTCCATTTTTGGCATTGTGCTAAAAATCAAAACCACTAGAGGCCAATCTGCTGACAGCCTAACGATTTACTGCTATTTAGGGGCTCTGGGCTTCAGCAAAATGGTAGCCTCTGGCAAGAAGAAACAGGAGCAATGCTGGAGGCAATATACAGCACACACTAGTTTTGGTAGCATAATTAATATATTATTGTGCGTTCCTTGCTAAAGAACATTATTTGTTATCAAGTTGTTATGGGTAAAGTTCTGCTTTTAAAGTTGATCATTCAGTCATATGCAAGAAATAAATCCTATTTTTGTTTGCGTTCTCCTTGTGCATGCACTCCCTTGCATACAGGTGAAACTCGAAAATTTTTAATTTTGTGCAAAAGTTAATTTCACTGATGCAACTTAAAAAGGTGAAACTAATATATGCGATAGACTCATTACATGCAAAGCAAGATAGTCCAAGCCGTGGTTTGTCATAATTGTGATGATTATGGCTTACAGCTCATGAAAACCCCAAATCCACAATCCCAGAAAATTTGAATATTGTGAAAAGGTGCAATACTCTTGGCTCAAAGTGTCCCACTCTAATCAGCCAAGAGAGAACACCTGCAGAGGGTTCCCGAGCCTTTAAATGGTCTCTGTCTGGTTCAGTAGGAATCACAATCATGAGAAAGACTGCTGACCTGACAGTTGTGCAGAACACCATCATTGACACCCTCCATAAGGAGGGAAAGCCTCAAAAGATAATTGCAAAAGAAGTTGGATGTTCCCAAAGTGCTGTATCAAAGCACATTAATAGAAAATTACCGTATTTTTCGGACCATAAGATGCATTTTTCCCCCCAAACAATATGGGGAAAGTGTCTCTGCGTCTTATGGTCCTAATGTACATTTGGCACCGCCCCCCCGCTGGCAACGCCCCCTGCCACCGTCAGCACCACCCCCCACCGCCGCTGGTAACCCCCCCCCCGCCACTGCAAGAAAGCCGCCCCAAACTAAAAAATCCCCCCACGAGTTTGACGCCCGCACAGAGTTCCCCATAAAGCAGGATAAAGTGAATGTCCTGGGGTGGTCCCCACTCACCTGGGCTCGGCTATAGTCGGGCGGGAGGGGGCGGTCCCTGCTCAGCTGGGCTCGGGAAGAGGGGCGGTCCCTGCTCAGCTGGGCTCAGCTGTGCTCGGATGGGAGAGGGTGGTCCCTGCTCAGCTCACTTTGGCTGTTCTCGGCTATGCTCGGGCAGTCGGTCTTGACTCAGCACAGTGATGTAACATGTAAGCAATAACCGGCAAATGTATTAGAAGAAGGATGCCGACTATGTCCGCAGCCCCTGTCCATGTCCATAGCAAATATTTTAATACACCATTTGGTTCAGAATATTTTGTTTCTTGTTTTCCTCCTCTAAAACCTAGGTGCGTCTTATGGTCAGGTGTGTCTCTTTATAGAGCAAAAAATACGGTATGTGGAAGGGAAAAATGTGGAAGAAAAAGGTGCACAAGCAGCAGGGATGACCGCAGCCTGGAGAGGATTGTCAGGAAAAGGCCATTCAAAAGTGTTTGGGACTTTCACAAGGAGTGGACTGAGGCTGGAGTCAGTGCATAGAGAGCCACCACTAACAGACGTATCCGGGCTTCAAATGTCGTATTCCTCTTGTCAAGCCACTCCTGAACAACAAACATTAGAAGCCTCTTACCCGGGCTAAAGAAAAACACACCTGGTCTGTTGCTCAGCGGTCCAAAGTCCTCTTTTCTGATAACAAATTTTGCATCTGATTTGGAAACCAAGGACCGAGAGTATGGAGGAAGAATGGAGAGGCACAGTGTGAACTTTCCACATTCTGTGTTAGTGAGTGAGTGAGTGAGAAACTTATATAGCGCAAACAAATGCGAACTTAAACGCATTTGGGGAGACATGTCATCTGCTGGTGTTGGTCCACTGTGCTTCATTAAGTCCAGGGTCTTACCAGGAGATTTTGGAGCACTTCATGTTCCTTCCGCAGACGATGCCGACTTCATTTTACAGCAGAACTTGGCACCTGCCCACACTGCCAAAAGCACCAAAACCTGGTCCAATGACCGTGGGATTATGGTGCTTGATTGGCCAGCAAACTCGTCTAACCTGAACCCCATAGAGAATCTATGGGGCATTGCCAAGAGAAAGATGAGAGACATGAGACCGAACAATGCAGAAGAGCTGAAGGCCGCTATTGAAGCATTCTGGTCTTCCATAACACCTCAGCAGTGCCACAGGCTGATCACTTCCATGCCACGCCGCATTGAGGCAGTAATTGCTGCAAAAGGGGCCCATACCAAGTACTGAGTACATATGCATGCTTATACTTTTCAGAGGTCCGATATTGATCTATGTACAATCCTTGTTTTATTGATTGCATGTAATATTCAAATTTTCTGAGATTGTGGATTTGGGGTTTTCATGAGCTGTAAGCCATATTTGTCACAATTATGACAAATCACGGCTTGCACTATCTTTCTTTGCATGTAATGAGTCTCTCATATATTAGTTTCACCTTTTAAGTTGCATTAGTGAAATAAATGAACTTTTGCTTGAGATTCAAATTTGAGTTTCACCTGTATATTTGGTTTTAAAAAGTTATAAATCATTCCCTGCCAAGTACAATTACAGCGAAATACACCAAATTTTTATCACATTATTTAAATAACTTACTGATTGCGGTATGTATCCAGCGAATGAAGAACAGATTATTATTGATCCACTCCTAATTAATATAAAACAGAGTATTATGTGCAACACTGCTTACAATTGTATGATCATTAAGAAATGTATAAATCCTTGTTACTGGTTAAAAATATTTGCAATTGGTTAAATAAAATAACTCATATTTAGGGATGGATGAACAGTTCGTCCCAAACTTTGGCCATTTGCTGAACAGCGAATTTGCAGGGTGTTCGCCCTGACGAATACCCTGCAATACACTGAGCGCTGCACAGTGCATTCGGCTCCCTGATTGGGCAAAGCTTTGCCCAATCAAGGCGCAGTGTAAGCTGGTTGTTGCGGCATCCTTAACTAATGAGTCATCAGCTGTCAATGGGTTTTCCTGCTGACCGCTAAACAATAAAAAAAAGTGCCAGTAAAAAAAAAAAAAAAAAAAAAAAAGAAACTGCGTGGGGTCCAAACAGTTACTGTAAAGCGCTGCATCTGGAGAGGAACCAGATGCCAAAAAAAGGGTGTAAAATCCGTACCAGACCCTTATCCGGGCATGTAGCCTGGCAAGTCAGGGACAAGGGCTTCATCCCCGAAACCAGGGTGACCCCACACCATTTTGTTCTCTAGTTTAATAGCCAGGTGGCGGCAATTGCGACCGCGAGTCACATTACATTTTTGCTGCAGCATGATTTATGCATCCTACAGATGTGCCACTTCACAGGAACATTAACCACTTAAGCCCCAAGCCTGTTTTTCAGATTCGGTGTTTACGAGACTAAAACTTTTTTTTTTGCTATAAAATTCCTTAAAACCCCCAAACATTATATATATTTTTTCTAACACCCTAGAGAATAAAATGGAAGTCCTTGCAATACTTTGTCACACCGTATTTGCGCAGCGGTCTTACAAGCGCACTTTTTTTGGAAAAAATTCACCTTTTTAAATAAAAAAATAAGACAACAATAAATTTGGCCCAATTTTTTTACATATTGTGAAAGATAATGTTACGCCGAGTAAAATGATACCCAACATGTCACGCTTAAAAATTGCGCCCGCTCGTGGCATGGCGTCAAACTTTTACTCTTAAAAATCTCGATAGGCAACGTTTAAAAAATTCTACAGGTTGCATTTTTTGAGTTACAGAGTAGGTCTAGGGCTAGAATTATTGCTATCCCTCTAACGATCGTGGCGATACCTCACTTGTGTGGTTTGAACACCGTTTTCATATGCGGGCGCTACTCGCGTATGCGTTCGCTTCTGCGCGCGAGCTCTTCTGGGCGGGGCGCTTTAAAACATTTTTTTTTGTTTTCGTATTTATTTTTATTTATTTTACAATTTTTAACACTGAAATAAAAATAAAAAAATCATCACTTTTATTCCAATAAAAGGAATGTAAACATCCCTTGTAATAGAAAAAAGCATGACAGGTCCTCTTAAATATGAGATCTGGGGTCAAAAAGACCTCAGATCTCATATTTAGACTTAAATGAAAAAAAAAAAAAAAAAAAAAAAAACTGTACTTTTTTTTTTTTTTATTTGTCATTTGAAAAATGTGCCTTTAAGACGCTGGGCGGAACTGACGTTTTGACGTCACTTCCGCCCAGCAGAGCTATGGGGACGGGTGAAGGACATTTTTCCTTCACTCGCGTCCCCAGTCAGCAGCCGAGCGCACCCGATCTCCTCCGCCGCTACCGACAGCTACGGTAAGCGACAGAGGGCGCAGGAGAGCGGCGGGAGGGGGAGGGCCCTCTCCCGCCACCGATAACGGCGATCTCGTGGTGAATCCGCCGTGGAGACCGCCGTTATCGCTGACAGGACCGCCCACTGAAGAGATGAATATCTCGGTTGTGGCAGCAGCTGCTGCCGTTACCGAGATATCCATCTTTAAAGTGCCGACGTATAACGACGGTGGGTGGTTGGTAACTAGTTAAGGGGACCCCTCAGGCGCTATATTTAAAGGAATTTTTAAATTTTTATTGTTGCACTTTAGGCATAATTAAAATCACTGCTCCTGAAAAAAAAAAAAAAAAAAAAAAAGAGAAGGTTTTATTGATACATGTCCCCCCAGGGCAGTACCCGGACCCCCATACCCCTTTTATGGCCAATTACTTGCATACAAGCCTTGAAAATTGGCACTTTTTTAGACTTCAATGTCTACCTCATATTACAAAAGAAATTAAAATGACAGACCAAGCAATCGTGCACTGAGCCCAGGTTCACACTGGGCTGCGGGAGTGAAGCCGCAATTAGAGACATCTGTGCAGGTTTCTGCACAAATGTCAATGTAAATTGCAGGCTGAAATCGCAAAAAGTAGTACAGAAACTACTTTTTGAAATCGGTGCAGCGCCACAGATGCAAGGTCGCACCAATTAGGATGGTGCCATTGCGGGCAAATCCTGCCGATTTGACATGTCAAATCGCACCAGTGTGATCAAGGGCTTAATGAAATATAACAAGCTAATTTCTTTTAAACAGTTTATTTGGAATAATATAGTTAACATTATAAAAGGGAGAGGATGATATTACTGGAGAATTACAGTATAATCATATGAAAATAGTTACTATGCATATATAATAATAATAATAATAATAATAATAATAATACTAAAAAATATGTGGAATTATTAAATAAAAGAAAATAATGAAAAATGGTTACCCTTGTTTCTGGATGTGAGGTACAACAAGTTTTATCAAAAGGAAAGTTGATATTACATTGACATGGAAAACCTAGCAAATGATAGAGTAATTATCAGTACAAATTTTGATTTCATGAATTATGTTCAAATTCAGCAATCTTTAAATCTTTACTAATACTAATTATTCCTATAGCCCCAATATTAAAGTAGAAATCTAGGGGCAGATCCACAGAGAGAGTACGCCGTTGTATCTACTGATACGCCGGCGTACTTTCAAATTTCCCGCATCGAATCCTCAAACCAAGATACAACGGCATCTGGGTTAGATCCGACAGGCGTACGGCTTCGCACGCCTTCGGATCGTAGATGCAATACTTCGGCGCCCGCTGGGTGGAGTTCTCGTCGTTTTCCGCGTCGGGTATGCAAATTAGCCATTTCCGACAATCCACGAACGTACACGCGGCCGTCGCATTTTCTTACGTCGTCTGTAGTCGGCTTTTTCCGGCGTATAGTTAAAGCTGGTATTTTGCAGCGTATAGTTAGACTTGCCATGTTAAGTATGGCCGTCGTTCCCGCGTTTAATTTGAATTTTTTTTTATTCTTTTTTTTTGGCGCAAGTCATCCGTGAATCGGAATGTACGTAACTCACGTCTAAGTTAAAAAAATGACGTCCTAGCGACGTCATTTAGCGCAATGCACGGCTGGAAATTTCGGGGCGACGCATGCGCAGTTCATTCGGCGCAGGGACGCACTTCATTTAAATGAAACACGCCCCCTAATCGCCGATTTGAATTCCGCCGCCAGAGATACGCTACGCCGCTGTAACTTACGGCGCAAAAATTCTTTGAGGATTCAAAGCAGCCAAAAGTAAGTTACAGCGGCGTAGCGCATCTCACATACGCTGCGCCGATCTATTTCTTTGTGAATCTACCCCCTAGGATTTACTGTCCACTACCACCACCACCTGCAATTTTATTAAGTCCCAGTTCACACTGGAGCGATTTGTAATGCGAAATTGTGCGATTTCAAGTGAAGCCCCAGTTTTAGATAGAAAGGGGAAAAGGGGAGCCTCACTGTTATCATGGACCCGCTAGAAAAGATTTCCCCTTAGTAACTGTCATAGTGACAACAAAATCTGCAACAGGAACACAGACAACAGTACAAAGCTAATAGGGTTTCCTTTCTTCTGATACCCAATTATGGAAACATTTTTATTTCTAAGTTAGGCCCCTTTCACACGGGGCAGTGGAGGCAATATACCGTCGGAATTGCCGCGGGATTCGGCCGCTAGCGGTCTTAACCCCCGCTAGCGGCCAAAAAAGGGTTAATACCACCCGCAATGCACCTCTGCAGAGGCGCATTGCTGGTGGTATTACCACTGTTTCCCATTGTTTTAAATAGGAAGGAGCGGTGAAGGAGCGGTATACACACTGCTCCTCTCACCGCCCCAAAGATTTTTTTTCTCTCCTACCAGCGCATCGCCTCAGTGTGAAAGACTTCAGGCTTTCACATTGAGAGCGCTGGGCAGGAGTTTTTCCAGGCGGAATTTTTAGGGCTATACCGCCTGAAAAACTCCTCAGTGTGAAAGGGGCCTTAGAGTTGCAGATTTTCCAATACTTCCTGTCTGTTAAACCATTGTCACTGTGATAGTAAGACACAATTATCTCTAATGGGTCTGAGTTGGCAGTACAACTCAAAAGGGGTTTAAACCTTTTTCCACTCAAACAATACAAACGAATACCTCCTTGATATTTTGCAGGTCGTCCTATTTAGGAGTGTTTAAATGATACATTTAACATACAAGAATAGAACAATTGTGCATAAATCTAGTAAGCTGCCAACATTTCCACTAGACAAAGTGTAAATACATATATTTGTCTACCGCTACAACTAAAACTCATCTCCCACGAAGCGGACATGGACACTGCCCCAGTCAATACTGTTTCAACTAAAAGACCCACTCCGACAAGCCCACAATACCCAATGTGGGAAAAAAGAAAAGGCAAAGAAAATCAAAGACAATGGTCCCACCTGAATAAGGACTAACATTTTTTTTGTCATGTTCCTATTTCGGAAATAAGAATCCAAACACAAACCCATTGGTAACCATTGATGGGTGGGGGGGATTCCTCTCCCCCTTTTTTTTTTTTTTAAAAACCTAGTCCCCCCCCCCCTTTAAATTTTTAATTTATTTTCTGTGAGGGGATTGGCAAAGTAGATTTTGCTAGATCTTTGGGAGAACTAGGCATCAAATATATTGCCGTGCTGCTCATAAAAGGTTCATTAAAAGTTCATATTTGTTAAGGGCGTCTTGTACAGGGGTGGACCACATGTGCCTCCACCTGTCCCTGGGAAACCAGTAGGTCTCTAAGGGCTAGGTTGTCTAAACCCAAGGGTTAGACATTTATTCTATTTATTGTAGGGTTTCAGGGGGTGTCTCCACTTCCGAACCTCGGTAATACATGTTAGGAGACTTTCTAATTATTCTTCTTTTCTGTCCTTCATTCCTTTTTATGTTCTTTTGATTTCAACAATGTGCCTAACATCCCCATCTATTGCAGAATTTCAAATTTCCAGATTAATGTTGGACATCTTAACTTTTTTTTCCCCATCACATAGTATCATCAATAGACTTTTCACACAAACACATTCCTTTACTAAACATAATTGACATGCTAATTCCCTACCCCTGAAAGAAGACATCTGACCTTTAGACTGCTAACTCACAACACATATCTATCATGAATAGCATCTTCACACAAACAGTGTTATTAGCATACATAATGAAAGGTCTTGGAGCAGACCCAATTAACACCTCAAAGACATGTGTCCCCCCATTGAATGAAAACACTCCATTTGGAGTCAGACTTTAACAACTTGTAATCAAAGATATCCTGCAATATATGAATTATCATTAATGTCCCATCTCATGTAATCTATAATTAATATTTCCCAGTCACCCTATGACCAAAAGGGGCACAGGGTGACCTTAGACCCAAGAGTCATTAGTAACGCTGGCACAGGAGTACCCCCCATCCTTCAAAAGTCTCTGGTTGTCACGGGTCATTCTGTTACATCTCTCCCCTTTCGGTGGGAGACTGACACAGGAGGGAACCCCAAACGGGTTGACTCCGAAGTTAGTCAGTAGTTCCAGTCCTCCAATGCTGGTATCCATATTATACCCCAAATAAATTGCTCCAAACAGGGCATTACTCACCCAGCCAACTTCTGCCCCTCTCAGAGAACATGCCTGCTGCTGGGGAGAGGCCTGGCCTGGCCCTTCTCCCTGGAGTCCTTTCAGCCGCTGGAGAAAAGACAGGGTGACTGGGCTCAGTCCATCATGCTGTTGGGGATCTGGGCCAACTGGCCCCCATCCCTGGGGTATACCAGTGGAGACTGAAGTCCCATCCACTGGTGGTAGGTGAAAATCCCCTGTTGCTTGCAAAGCTGACATCCTATCTCAGTGCCGCACCATTTTCTGGGGTTGTGTCAGTGAAGACTGAAGTCCCATCCACTACCCCAGGAACTCCCTCTTCCGTTAGTTGAGAGCAGAGGCTTGTGGCACTCTGCTCTGTTGCCAGCTCTTCTGCTGGGTTGCTGTGAGGGGAGACCACAGTCCCATCCCCCCGATATCAGCTCAAGCTGTAGTTGTGTGCAGCGGTCAGTAGCATCCTGCCCGGCTGCCAGTGATTCAGCTGGGAGTAAAAGCTTTACCACCTCAGCTTGTTGCTGGAGAGATGGGCCAACTGCTCCGGCTCCCTGGAACTCCACACCATCAACTTCGGCTTTAGGGATGAGGAATACCCAGAAATGCTGCGGTAAATCGGATACCAAAAAGTTTTTTTTTTCCGCCGAACAGACCCTGAACAGCCATGGAAGACATGTGAGCATGGGACAGCAACGCCGACAGTCGAGAAACGCGCCAAATTGAAAATGGATCAAACAGATAAAGCAGATCAAACAGCCCTGCATAGCCCCGGACACCGCCGGTCAGATTCAGACAGCCCATCAGACTCGGCCACCGTCGGTCAGATTCAGACAGCCCGCCGGACTCGGACACCGCTGGTCAGACTCAGACAGCCCCGCATAGCTTTAGAAAGCCCTGCACACCCCTGCATAGCATTGGATGATCGTGCACAGTCCCGGCCAGATACGGACACTTCAGTACAGCTCCGGAGAACTGGCGAGTCCTGACAGTTTTCATTAAGGAGCTAAGTATATATTGATGTGTATGGATCAGATGGAGGTCTGTTAACTAGGCTGTTAATTATGCTAAAATACTAGAATGTATTGCTAGCGAGATGCTGGAAGAATTTGGTGCCTAAAAATTTCTGAATAGCTTCTCAAAAGCTTCTCGAACGCTCTTGAATAGCTCTTAAAGGACCAGTAAAAGGAGGAGAGAGGTGTGCCCTATGTGACCTGTATGGAAGGGGTGTATGCTATATAGGTCATATATGAGTATGCTGGGGCTGTACACAAGAGATATACGGTACATGAACGTTAATTATATTAAATGGAAAAAAATTGAATTTTGGCAGCCGGTCAGTGTACACTGTGGGGGATATTGCAGAATGAATGTCAGGAAAAAAACAGAAGTACATTCACAAGTGAACCCACAACAAAAACATCCAAAAACACATATAAAGATACCGCTGGCATCACTGACAGCCAGAGATAAAAGACTATGTACACGGGCTGCTACGGCTGTAGCAAGGGCTTCAGTGATTGAAACAAGGGGGACAGAGTACTCAGAGAAACCAAGAGCAGCACCCCGTATGAGCCTTACCTCGTCAGTGGAAATAAAAGAGGGGCAAGAGCAGGTAGAAATAAGTACCGAGGGGGCGTGTCTAACTGCCGAGGGAGAAGGACATACTCTGGGCGAGCTCCACGAACCCAGCCTAAATCCGCACCCATCGGACTCCTAAATTTAAAATCGAACCCTGCAAAGGGCTTGCACCTACCTCCAGGTCCCCCCGGACCACCAACTGGCCGATTCTGACTCCCTGATCGGGCGGATTCAGCTCCTCGCCGGCTCCATCCACCGCAGCCCGGCCGCCATCTTGAGGCCTACACGGCACACGGACCTGTCGCGGCCTACAGCCGCATCCCCCTGCCACCGGACCTCCCGCTGTGATGCCCGACCGGTTCTAGAGTCCTAACCGATCGACTGCGGACACTTCCTGGCCTCCGTCCGGCTGGCTCCCGGCCGGCCTTTTCCTCCACCGAGCAGCCGCCAATTTGAGGCCTACGGACCTACCGCGACTTGCTGCTAAGCCCCGCACCTTCGGATTGCCCCGGAAAGCCCCCGGCCCACATCGGATCCCTGACCGATCGATCGTAGACGCGATCGGGCTCCTATCTAGCCTCCTGCCTGCTCCCGATAGGCCCCGTTCTCAGTTGGACGGCCGCCATCTTGCGGCCTACGGATTCTCCGCGGTTTCCTGCTGCCTCCCCCGCCTCCGGATTGCGCTGAAACCTGCCCAGCCTTTACCAGAACTCTGGCCGATCTATCCCAGACGCATCCAGGATCCTGACCAGCTCCCAGCTAGCTCCCGATTGGCTCCCCTTCACACAAACCAGCCGCCATCTTGAGGCCTAAGCTGGACTACCTGCCTCCTGATACACCCGGGACACTCCAGGACTTCTGATAATCAGGTACACCTGCCTTCCCCCGATCCCTTCCACGGCTGGCTGCATACACGCCCGCAACCACTATCCACTGCAGCTCTCGGCGCAGTCAGAATACCTCTTGACCCCTGACATATTAGCTCCCCAGGGCATAGAGACTTGCCTGATTCGGCCCGGGGACCCCATTACTGAGACTTGTATAAAACGGTGCTCGAGTACCCGAGATGACCGCATGATTTGAAAATTCTGGCACACTGAGGACACTAAGCTAGTTTTTTGGGGCCTTTTGACTCGAAAATGGGCAGAACACACAGAAGTACCTCAACCCCTCGATCCGTGACTGATCCCGGAACCCAGCTTGGCTCCAACATTCCGGAGATGTTCCGGACCCGGTCATCGACACACAATGCAGAATCACTGGCCTCCCAGGCTTCACACAATCCGCACACCCTAACCCCGTCATCGTCTGCTGGATCGATTGTAGAGGGCGGAAGAGCGGCAGCTCCAAGCCTGCTTGATTTACAAAGAGACCTGCAATCGGTGGCCCTGGATATCAAACACACCCTGACGACCGCGATAGCCGACTTGAAGACCGACCTGCAGACGATAAACGTCCGTCTGAAAGATGTGGAAGAAGACACACATCTCCAAGCTGCGGCGATCAGGCAAGTCCAAAAGACATATGACATGCACCTTCCCCATATGTTTGAACTACATAGACATGTAGAAGATTTGGACAATTGGGGCCGCAGACACAATATAAGACTAAGGGGTCTCCCCGAAGGAATTGAACAGGCTTCCCTAACACAGACAGTTTGCGCCATTTTTAATGACCTGCTTGAAAGGCCTGCAGAGACACCGATTGAGATGGAGAGAATTCATCGTGCTCTGCGACCCCCTCCTAGGGACACTGAACCTCCCAGAGACATAGTGTGCTGCATTGTAAACTTTCCCCTGAAAGAGGAAATTCTCAGAAAGGCCAGGGTCAGGGGACGGATCCTGTACAATGGCGCTGACATAAAGCTGTTCCAGGACTTATCACAGATAACCCTGCAAACCAGACGCACCTTGCGCCCTCTGCTGGACGTGTTGCGAGCACGCAACATTCCCTACAGATGGAAGTTCCCGTTTTGCCTATCAGCCACCGCTAGAGGGCGCACCGCTCTACTTCGCACGCCGGAAGATCTGGCAAACTTCTGTGAACAACTTGACATCCCGCCTGTTGACATACCGGACTGGTACTCGTTCTACTTCCCAACGGAACCATGGAAGCCGACCTCGCATGCGTCGTCACCTAAAGCGCAACGACAAAGATCCAGACGCCGCAGACTTGATCCCACCTCCCCAGGTGACCGCCCTTCTCGTCGAGATCAACCCTTACATCCGCTGGGCCATGCTGATACTCCCCGCAGAGGGGACCGGGACATGTGAGTGCCCTTACAGATGTTCGGAGATTCATGGATCAGTAAGTTAAGTTAAGACATCTCCTCCTCGACATCCACCTGCTCTGAGGGGAATGGGGGAAGGGGAGAGAAATCCCCCCCTTTTTTTTTTTTTTTTTTCTTTTTCCTCTCTTTCCTCTTCCCCACTTGAGTTCATGTCCCCGCCTGCATCCCGCCATGTTGGCTAAGTACGTTCTTATGACGCACTGACAGTATTCCAGCCCTCCACCATGCTCCTAATTTTATTTATTTTTATTTTAAATTGGCTAATATTCTTAGGACTGTGTCTCCTACAAAGTTCGGGCCCATCGCCCTGTTGTTTAAAGTTTTGATCAGCCTAAATGATTTACTGTCTTGCAGTGTGGAATGATGCTCTCCCACCCTTCCCCACACCCCCCCCCCCCTTTTTTTTTTTTTTTTTTTTTAGGGGGGAGGGGGAGGATGTTCATGGGTTACTTGATAGACCTTGTGACCAACCTGCCAACTTACATGTACCCTCTACATACTTCTGATGCTCTGACCTGGGCCTAAGCTAGGATGATGCTGACCCTTTTTGACCCTCGATTATGCGGGCTTGATTAACACGTGTCTTGTTCTGTTGCTCTAAGGCATAGGCAACAGCTAACACAATGTCCCCTTTGTCGGGCTGCTGATATGAAACTCTGCTGACTCGCCCGGCGTTGGCCCCAGGTTCGGAGCATCGGAACACTTAGAATGTCCAATACGGCAGGGGGTCAGAGAAGTGTTGGGCGTCGGCCTTGCAGCCTTAATGCTTCCAAGTTATCCTTTGCCTCTTGCATTAACCTAGCTTCTACGCAGACACTGGACGGGAACCATGACATCATATGGGGTGTGTATCTAGCCATGACCCCTCCGGGTCTTGTTGTCACAATACCGAAAATGTTAGTCTGGGCCTCCTTGTCAGGAATGCACAGTTACGCCCCCTTGTGTCTCCCCCTCCCATCCCCTCCACCCCCCCTCTTCCCTCCCCCTCTTCAAACACTTTTGTTTAAGCTTGGTTCGAGTACACTGGGAAAAAAATTATTACTCACTGTTTATTCATGTGATGTAGGATATGATTTGATGTCGTGTTAGGATAATTATGCCTTACCTGTTTATTTCTATGTTTTGTTAACTGATCTATGATCTCCATAGAATATTGATCACTGTCATTCCGTTTTGGGCCGTCCCTCTAATCCCCCGCCCTTGTATGCAACATATCTTTGCTGACCGCTTCGCCCATCTTAAGTTACTGAAATCCCCCCCAATACAACCAGGACTCTTCCTGATGTGTGCTCCATAGCATACTGCTCGATTGTTGCAACTCTTCATTCTCGTTATGTCCTCATTTGTGCCGACCCGTATGTTCCCCCTCCAGGTTTACAAACCCCACACAGCTGTTCAGCAGGACTGCAGCTGACACTCCGGACTTTCCCCTCACGTCCATTGTTTAGTCACCCTCTAGGTATCTCGGTTATCCGTGCAATTACCTCCGGTACTTTTTCTTTTCCATTGGCCGAGTGGCCTCCCCCTCCGTGATCTAACCCCCTTAGATCCCCAATCCTTGATCCGCACTTCCTTTACACATCCTCGTACCTCAAACTTTACACCCCCTTCTCTTCCCCCGATACACTTGCCTTCCCTTCGTCCTATTTTCCTCTCACCACTCCCCCCCCCCTTCCTTACTCCTCCACTCCTCCCTTGCTTACTCCCCCCCCCCCCCCTTTTTTTTTTTTTCTTTTCTCCTCCTTTTCCCTTTTTCTCTCTCTGGAGGCCACTCCTCCTCGCACTCAGGCTCGCTCGTCGATCGCCTCATTGACCCCAGAGAGGGTTTACTCCCTTACTTCACCCAAAACGTCTAGACCCTAGTGTCCTATCACCCGAACCAGTCGAATGGACAAATCAAAACATCTCTATCTCAAATGCCTCTCGCTAAACGTTAAGGGCCTAAACGTTCCAGAAAAAAGATCTCAGGTTTTAGCCGCGTTGACTAAGCATGGGGCGCACTTCCTGCTACTCCAGGAAACTCACTTTAGATCGGACGCCATTCCTAAACTGGCGAACCACGTTTATAAGCAAGCACTACATTCCACGAACCCAGTCTCCAAAACCAAGGGCGTCTCCATCCTTATCTCTAAGCATGCTGATTTCCAACTACGTGACACTTTGATCGACCCTGACGGCAGATACATTTTCCTTAAAGGCACGTACGCATCCAAGCCAATCACCCTGGCCAATATCTATTGCCCGAATGAACACCAAGTTACCTTCTTCAGGAAAATGAGTGACCTCCTCTCTACCTTTCAGGAAGGTCTGTTACTCCTGGGTGGGGACTTTAACACCCCACTGAACCCGACCCTGGATACCTCTTCCGGAATTTCTGCACTCCCATACCGTGCGATCCGGCAGATCAAACTGCAACTACAGGCCTTGACACTTCACGACACCTGGCGTACCTTGTTTCCGCAAGACAAGGATTATACCTTCTTTTCCCCCCCACATCAGAAGTACTCGAGGATCGATTACTTCTTTGTCTCTCAAACCGACCTCTCGTTCTTATCTCAGGCCACTATTGAACCAATGTACTTATCCGACCACCATCCCATAACCGTAACACTTGTTTTCCCTGAGGTGAACAAATCTACTAAATCGTGGCGCCTAAATCCCTCCCTGTTGAAAGACCCAGCAACGATTGAGCAGATCAGATCCCATATCCAACTCTACTTCCAGGAAAACTCCAACCCGGAGATCACGCCAGTTACACTCTGGGAAGCGCATAAATGCGTTCTCCGGGGTAAACTTATTGCCCTAGCGTCAGCCGCCAAGAAACAGAGTCAGGAACTTATCAGGACACTGGTTCATACTATTAACAAATTGGAAGCCTCGCACAAACAGTCAACCTCGCAAACTGTGTTGCAGGACTTGACACAAGCTAGATGTTCTCAACTAGATGAACTAGGGAAACGCACAAGAAGACGTTACGTCTTGCAGCAAAAAGTGTTCTACGAACACGGCAACAAAAGCGGCAGAATGCTGGCACGCACGATACAGAACGCTAAACTCGCTTCCAGGATTCACCAAATCCGAGACAAACATGGTGCACTCCTCTCTAGAAATGAAGAAATAGCGGGACACTTCGAGGAATTTTACTCGACCCTCTATAATTTACCCCGTGATGACTCGGAAAACATGGGGGTGACCGGACGAACAGCCCGGATGCGTGAATTCCTAGCTGAGTACTGTCCCAAACCCATTTCTTCTCAACAAGCTGAGGCCTTGGAAATCCCCTTGTCCAAAGCAGAATTGCATCTAGCCATAAAGCAAATGAAAGTGGGTAAGTGCCCGGGCCCAGACGGTCTCCCTTTAATATACTACAAGTCTTTCCGAGATACTTTATCCCCTGAGATGCTTAACATGTTTAACTCGTTGTCAAACCCGAACGCCCATCCAGGCAGGCTTTTAGAAGCACACGTGACAGTTATCCCTAAGGAGGGCAAAGATCCTCTATCGGCCTCTAGCTACAGGCCAATCTCTCTACTCAACGTAGACATTAAATTATTTGCGAAAATTTTGGCCAATAGGCTGCTCCCCCTCATTCCTGGCTTAGTAACTTTGGACCAAGTAGGCTTTGTTCCTGGCAGAGAAGCTAGGGACAACTCCATACGCGCTCTGAACATACAGCACTGGCTACGTGCCTCGGGCTCCAAGGGATTTTTCCTATCCCTGGATGCTGAGAAGGCGTTTGACAGGGTGGCCTGGGACTATATGCGGGAGGTATTAAAAGGTATTGGTCTCATGCCCCGCATGGCTACGTATATCAACGCCCTATATTCCAATCCCTCGGCAAGGGTGAAGACCAACGGCCTCCTGTCAAACGCCTTCTCTATCGGTAATGGAACACGGCAGGGCTGCCCCTTATCCCCCCTGATATTTGTTTTGACGCTGGAACCCCTCTTGAACAGACTGCGTAGCAACCCGGACATTAGGGGTGTGCCCATTGCAGGCAAAGAATTCAAGGTAGCCGCTTTCGCGGATGACATTCTGCTATCCCTACAGGCCCCCAGAATCTCCCTGCCCAATCTATTAAAAGACATACACCAATTTGGAGAACTCTCGAACCTAAAAATAAATTACTCTAAGTCGCACGCTTTAAATGTCTCTCTGCCCCCACAGGAAGTTACTCACTGCCAGGAATCTTTCCCGTTTCAGTGGAAGGAGACTGCAATCACTTACCTTGGAATTCGAATCGCCAGAAAAATGGAAGACCTTTATAACTTGAACTTCTTGGCGGCGCTCTCTAGGGCTCAGAAAGACCTGAAAGACTGGGCCAACCTGAATATTTCTTGGTTTGGCCGGGCGGCTTTGATCAAAATGATAGTGCTTCCCCGATTACTATATCTGATGCAGTCAATCCCTATCCATCTCCCTCCCTCCTTCTTTGCGTCTTATAGGAGAGCATGCACAGCTTTCCTGTGGAACGACAAACCTCCACGCATCAAATACTCACGTCTCACTCTCCCCAAAGATCTGGGTGGAATTGGCCTACCAGATCTCCACAGATATTACCTCGCATGCCACTTGACAAGAATTGTGGACTGGAAGATACACCATTTGGAGAAAGCTTGGGTCACCTTAGAGAGACACTTTGTTCATACACCCACACACGTACTCCCTTGGTTACCAACCCGTCACTGGCCCCAGTCACTTAAAGCCCACCCGCTGATATACCCCTCCCTTGCAGCCTTCAATAAAGCAGTCGCTCAGTATAAGATCTCCTCACACTTAAGTCCATTGACGCCCTTGAGAGGGAATCCGGACTTCTCTCCAGGAGACTCTACATTCCTCCGAGAGGAATGGCAACACGCAGACATTCTAGCGAAACACTTCTTCCAAAAAGGCAACATCCGTTCTTACGAGGACTTGGTGGCCGATTCACGTACTCAGACCTTTCCCTTTTGGTCTTACAGACAACTGAGACACTACCTTACGACCAAAACCCCGACCACGACGTGGTCTAGGCAACCTACCCCGTTTGAAGCCTTGTGCTCACGCCCTCCACCACAAAGACATCTCATTTCTCTCCTCTACGCTCTCCTCCAGGTAGATCCCTTCCCCTGGTGTCTAAACGACTGCACGAGTCCTGGGAGAGGGACCTAAAACTAACTTTTGATGATGAAGACTGGGGAAACATCTATACTCTTGCTCATAAAGGTTCCATGAATGTGGCGATCCAAGAGAATGGATACAAAATTGTGACCAAATGGTACAGGACCCCCTCACGCTTACACAAATTTTCGCCTGACATCCCGAATATTTGCTGGAGATGCAATGATGATGTGGGATCGATGATTCACATCTGGTGGGAGTGTAGGTCCGTCCAGCCTTTCTGGGCCGAGGTACACTCCATCATTAAAAGCGTTACCACGTATGAGTTGGACTACAGCCCGGCACAGTTCCTCCTCCATCACACAACCCTCTCTAAACGTGAATATCACAAATCTTTAGCCATGCACATGGTTAACGCGGCTAGGCTCTGCATACCAACACATTGGCGCTCATCGGCCACACCCACCATTAGGGAATGGCTGTCCAGAGTAGCAAAAATAGCTGAATTAGAGGAGTTAATCGCTATCTCTCAGGAACGGCTACAAACTTTCACACAAACCTGGGCTTGTTGGACCCATTTCACATTCTCTGACCGCTATAAATCCCATTTCCCCACCTAAAACGTGACTCACCCCACGGCTTTGTGAAATCACTTTACGTTATATACCCCTCTCCCAGGCTACTATGTCTGGAAATGCTGCGATGGAGGAGTGGCCCCCTCCCATTCCGTTCTTTTCCCCCCCTCCTTTGCTCTTTCCCATCCACACATCCCCTTTTTTTTTTTTTTCTTCCTTCTCTTCTCCCCTCTTTCCCCTCTCCCTCTTTCTCTCTCCCTGTCCTCTCCTTTCTGCTCTAGTCCCTGTCCTCTCCTTTCTTTTCTAGTCCACCACCCCATCCCTGGAATTCGTTCCCAGTCTGGCAGTGGACTCGTGTCCAACTTGCTGTCCCACTCTGACCACCCGTTCATTCAGGACTTGCACGTTTACCTACCCCTATCCATCCCTGCTGCATCTCTAAGTCAGATATGGGTAGACTAACCTTCTTCTCCTACAATGGGACAACTTTTGCAACATCCGGGGCAGCTCTGCCCTACGTAAACTATATGTCAGATGTACTCCATGTTTTGTTTTCTAGGCCCCTTTTGCTTCCTAATGTTCTTTTCTGTTTATTTTATGCTTCAATGTTATGTCTGATGCATATATTGTTACGGGTTTGTCAATGAAGCCCTCTATATATCGGTTTTGGAACTATGCAACTTGACAAACGTTTGTATTGTATCCTTGATTTTGCCTTAATAAAAACCTTTTGTGGAAAAAAAGAAATAAGTACCAAGGAATATAAAAGTATGGCTGAAAAAATTTAATCTGAGCTAGATCTGATGGCGATACTACAGGCGCTTCCAACACGTGATGAGATGGAAACGCTAGTATCTAGGCTGGAGGAAGGCCATCGAAAGGAATTACAGTTAATTAGATCAGAGGTTCAAGCCTTGTCAGATAAAATCTCGTTAGAAGGGATGCGAATGTTAGATTTGGAAGACCGGGTGTCTAGGCTGGTGGGCTTGGAAAAAAAAAAAAACAATCCCAGCACGGTTCATATAATTCAGTGATACACTTGAAATTTAAAGAGATCGAAGACCTTAGTCGGAGGTTAAATCTTAGGTTCAAAAGGATCTCGGAAGAAATTGAGGGTGAACCCCTACATATAGCTATAAAATACAATATGCCAGCAGCTCGGAGGTGAATCGATACAGAAGCAGATTGAATTTGACAGATTACATAGGGCTTTGGGGCCACGGCCCACAGATCCTGCAAAGCCTAGAGACGTTATCGGGCGTTTCCATCATTATGCCCATAAAGAAATGATTAGCCGTAAGGCATGGGAAGTAAAGTCAATAAGATTTCAAGAAATGGTGATAAAAATACTACCAGATATCTCATGGGCAACGTTACAACAGAGGGCACAATTAAGACCACTTCTGGAAAAAATGTAATCTGCAGGCGGAACTTACAGTTGGGGATATGCGATTGCACTTTCAGTGAAGAAAGGATCACTCTCATTCCGATTATCAGAACCGTCAGAGCTTCCAGAATTATTTAAATTTGTTGGAATAGAACAGTTTGAGGTACCAGACTGGCTTCAGCCTATTGTGGGAACACACCGAAAAAGTGGCCCACAAACAACGAAAGAGTGAAAGACTGAGAATTATATTATATTATAAAATTATAAAACTCCGGCGGGAAAGAAAAAATGAACTGAAGAGACTAAGAAAGTATAAAATAAAAAGGGAAACTATGGTTATATGATTAGAGAGAGAATATATATATATATATATATATATATATATATATATATATATATATATATATATATATATATATATATATATATATATATATATATATATATATATATATAATCAACCCAAGGGATGTTTGTTGGGCTGTTACCTCTACCCTGCCCTCCATCCTTTTTTTTTCTCTACATTTTTTTTTCCCTCTCTCTCGCTCCTCCTGTATTCGACTTTTTTTTAGGTTTGATACAAGGAGTTAAGGGGAGGAGTGGAGTGGAAGATATGGATGGAATCCACCATCCCCCCATCTTTTTTTTTATTTTTATTTTTTCTGTTAGCTCCAAAGGAAGGGGAAAAGAAAGAAAAAAATATATATATATTTTTTTGACAATTAAGTCCAGTCCAGTCCGGTCCTGTTTCCCCAGGTCTCCTATTCTTTTTTGGGTAGATTGAGATGTATTTTTTAAGGGTAGAGGAGAGAGGATAAAAGAGAGAAGGAGATATAATTTTTTTTGCCGTTTCCTCTCTCTCCCCTCTCCCTCCCTCCTTCCTTTTTTTTTATTTAAGTGTTTAAAACATTGGAGTCATTCATTTTAGGGATTGTCTAGTTTTGAAGGAATGTAATATGTAAAATAATATAATCTAATATAATTAAGACAGGAGTATGCATAAGGGCTAATAATTTTTTTTTTCTTTTTTCTCCTCTCTTTATTCTTTGTAATGAGTGGTGTGTCATTAGATAGTAATCACAACATGATCACGGGGTCTTGTGTTTTTTTTCCCTTGGGTTTTACTTGGATCATGGGGGGAGGGGGGGGGGTAGTAGGAATTAAGAGGGTAAGGGGAGGGAGGGTTAACATGTGGGAATAATCATTACATACACATATACACCATAATTTGATAACCCACACTCTACATAACATCACATAAAATATAGAAATAGAATACACACTTCACACGAGATTCACCAGAAATAAATGATACATTTTGGGGTTGGGGGAGGGGGTTTGAGGAGAGGAACAAATAAATAATCACATTTATACACATATGGAAATGAAGGTAACACTTTTGAGGTTATAAGGTGGTTCAGAAGGCCCAAATGCAATACCTGTAGAAGAACAAGGAACATGTGAAATATAGAGAGAATATATGGAAGGGAGGGGGAGAGGTGGGAAGCGGGACAGGATAAGAACTAATCTGGAATAAAATGTATACGGGCTATATGAAATAATTATTTAAGTGAATTAATGAATATAAATATGTATACATTTTTATTAATGAATGAATAGCCCTTAAAAGGAGGAGATTTAGAGGGGTGGTGGAGAAGAAAAAGGGGGGGTAGGGAGGAAGGGGGGGTGGAGGGGAAAAGAGAGTGTAGAATAATAACATACCTTTAATGGATAAAAGGGTAAAAAAAATAAAAAAATAAAAGAGGAGAGGGGAGGAAATGGGAGCTCAGCCACCCCTGCTATTGGAGGCCAGTACCCCAATTTTCGGCACCTACGGGAAAATAGAAGTCCCAAGTAGGAGTCGTAATATATAACTCCCTCAGACCCCTAAAGAGGAGATTTGGGCTCCTCAATTTTTTGTTTTGTTTTTTGTTCTGTTTTCTTTTGTTTTCTTGTGTTTTCCTCTCTCTCTCTCCCCCCCCTCTGTTGACCTACCGTGACAAGATAGATGGATAAAATATGGGTTACCTCCTTAAATGCGAGAGGGCTTAATATCCCTGAAAAACTTAAGATACTATTAAATAAGTTAAAATCCCTTAACACATACTGTATATAGGATTCATTCAAGAAACACATTTTAAAGAAGGGGTGTATCCTTATCTTCAAAATAGGCACTTTCCAAATGTATTTCAGGCCTCAAATCAGGAAGCTAAAAGTAAAGGAGTGGCTATTTTAATATCAAATAGAGTTCCTTGATCTCTAACGGATAACATTGCTGACCCGGGAGGGAGATTTCTTTTTTTTTAAAGGGGCAATAGGTAGAGAGAAGGTAACATTAGCTACTATCAATGCACCAAATGTACGTCAAGATGGTTTCCTAGATAAGGTGCTTTCTAAATTGATGAACTTTAGAGAAGGAAAATTGATATGTGGAGGAGATTTAAATATCCCCTTGGATCCAAAGGTAGATACCTCTGGTGGGGCATCATCGGAATTAGAAAACGTATTATTCGGAAATTACATGAATTACAGCTAGTGGATGGCTGGCGTATTCTACACGCAGGAGAAAAGGATTATACTTATTATTCAAACCCACATCAAATATATTCAAGAATAGATCTTTTTTTTTGATACCCCATCAGATG
This sequence comes from Rana temporaria, assembly GCF_905171775.1. Lineage (NCBI taxonomy): Eukaryota > Metazoa > Chordata > Amphibia > Anura > Ranidae > Rana > Rana temporaria. The sequence goes on from NC_053489.1 coordinate 225,852,286, forward strand.
CTACATTTGGTACAAGAAATCTCAATAGGAAACAGAACATGGACAGACCATGCACCAGTTACAATGGAGGTCACTTTAGGTGGAGGGACTCAGAAGTCAGAGTGGAAATGGAGGCTAAATGAGAGCTTACTGCAGAACCCCCAAATAATGGAAGATGTAAAAAAACAAACATGGTACTTCCAGACAAATGACAATGGAGAATGTGACCCAGGAATATTATGGGAAGCCCATAAATCTGTAATCCGAGGGGTCCTAATTAAACATGGTTCCAGAGTTAAAAAGGCAAGAGAAGAACAAATAAAATAACTCTTAGAAAAAATACAGAGATTAGAGATACAGCATAAACAAAAATACAGAAGTAGGTCTGGGAATTGAATTAACACATCTAAGAAGTCAAGTAGCAGATCTCCTTCGATATAAGGCTGAAGCAGTTTTACAATATGCAGAAAAAACGTCGTATAATTCAGGAGATAAATGTGGGAAGTTACTGGCAAGGAAATTAAAAAAACTACAGACACGGTCATATGTCCCATTTAGTAAAACAAAAACGGATCAAAAACGTTAATCTTCCAAAAGAAATAGCGCAAGAATTTAAGAAATACTATGCCTCTTTATATAATCTTCAAGAAATAGTGAACCCACCTGGGACTGTCGAGGAATATATATCTTCTTCATGCTTAACTAGATTAACATCTTTAGAAAGAAGAAATTTGGGGGCGTGGCCTGCAGCGGAGCCGGATGGAAGCTTGGTGAGAGAGCTCCGTCACCCACGAGACTAAAACGGCACTAAACAGCTGGATACAGGCACAAAATTGATCCCACGACCGAGCGATCCGATCCGGGCAACGGCAGGGAGGATGACCAACAAGCGGAAGGGGTCCGCAAAGCCTCAGCGACTGATGGACATGTTCACAGTGCCGAGAGAGGGAGGTAGGCAAGATGGCGCCGACGCGGCCTCGACACCCAGGCCTCCACACCAGACCAAGAACATGGGGGGAGAGCGCTCCCCTCGTACAGCGCAGACATCCCCTCCTAACACACATCTATCCACCCCTTCACCGTCCGACAGCCCGGTAAAGACCCGGATGAGACTAGATGGAGCGGGATGCGGCCCTGCAGTGAGCCCTGTCACGGATTCCGGAGATGACACACGTGAGTTACCAGACTCCATTGCAACTTTCCCTACTAGTAACCAACCTGTGATGGACACTGTTCTCAGGGACATGCTAGTGACACTGCGTAGCTCGCTACAGGCAGATATGATGAACTGTATGCACAGGGTGAGTGGGGAACTTAGAGAGGTGGAGGGCAGAGTGGAGCACATAGAATCCAAAATGGGGGAATATGCCTCTACAATTAACAACCTGGTGGATGCAAGTGAAGTGCAGGAGGAGAGTAGCGAATGGATTAAGAATAAATTAGCAGACCTCGAAGACAGATCCAGGAGGAATAATATGAAAATAAGAGGCATCCCTGAATCTGTGCAACCCATGGATCTGCGATCGTATGCGATCGACTTATTTTCATCTCTCCTTCCAGATCTCACCAGCATAGACCTCACCATTGATAGGATCCATAGGCTTCCGAAGCCTGCCTTTCTCCCTGCAGCTGTCCCCAGGGATGTGATCCTACGTATGACTTTTTTCCATGTGAAAGATCAGCTCATGCAGACGATGCGTAAGAATAACAACATCCCACCCAGGTTTCAAAACCTACAGTTTTACCCTGATCTCTCCCAGCATACCCTACAAAAAAGACGGAATCTAGGCACTATCACTAAAGCTTTGAGGAACCACGACATCCCCTACAAGTGGGGCTTCCCCACTAAAATCATTATCACCTACGGTGATAAATCATTCAACGTAGACTCAGTTGAACGGGGAATAGGATTACTGAAAGAATGGGAAATTCTACCTGCTCCTACCGAAAGTGACAGGCCAACAGCACGGAAAACCAATGTCACCCCTGACTGGAAACAAGTCACTCAAAAGAATGCAAGATCGCACAAGTAACTTTTCTTCTCCATTTTGTTGTCCTGCACCAGGACCCGTAAAATGTTACGTGGGAAACAAAACGGTTCTTGGGCATGAACTTATCCCCGATACAACCTGAGCAGCGTTTAGCTGCACCCGGGCATGGCCCTTCCGTACTATCTTCTGTTGCCATAGACATGGCTGGTTGTTTACTGACGTTTCACTTAACTTTTTGTTATGTTTTCTCGCTCCTCTCTTTTTTTTCTTGTTTTTGGATCCACTCAGACACACCTATAACCTCAAACTGGGACTCACCTAAAGACTCTACTCGATATCCACCCCACGGGATTAGGAAGATTTCAACTTGCTTCATGGAGACGCACCGACTCGGGATCACAGTGAGTACATTTGGCTACAGCTACATACAAACATCGCCACTCAGCTCACTGAGAGAGCCCTTGAACCCTCCAAAATGTCACTACCATGCTCCACGTCACTTCTTTTTAACATAAATGGCGATCAAGTTCCTATCTATTAATACAAGGGGTATGAACCATCCTGTCAAGAGGAAATCCCTGTGGAAAGAAGCTATAATACACAAGAGCGACATCATTTGTGCTCAAGAAACACACTTCAGCAAAGACTCACCACCTCAATGCTCTCATAGGAATTTCCCCAAAGTATTCACTGCAAATGCCAATACCAAGACCAAAGGAGTATTAACGGCCATACGAGATACGGTCACCTTCTCCCTACACACGGAACTAGCCGACCCTGGCGGCAGGTACTTGATCTTGGTGTGTGACATCAATTCAGTGACCTACACCATTGCGAATGTGTACGCCCCAAATGCTCACCAGATGCGCTTCTTTAAAAAGCTTATGAGGAAAATACAACCTATCAAAAAGGGTTTCCTTATACTGTGTGGGGATTTTAACGCTGTGCCTGATGTAACCATGGACACAACATCCAAAGCACTTAGAGCAGGAGTGTCATTACAAGGAGCTATTCATACCGCAGATCTATTCGATGTATGGAGATGCCTCCATTCAGACGAGAAGGATTTTACCTTTTTTTCAGCCCCACACCGCACATACACGAGGATAGACTTGTTCTTGACTGATTACAACATCCTGACCAGATCTGTAACAGCAGCTATCAATGATATAACATGGTCAGACCACGCTTCGATCTCCCTGACCATCGGGGACGCTGTTACCACCAACCCGTCTCCGGTGTGGAGGGCCAACACTTTTTTGCTACAACAACATACTACTAAACTAACTGTTGAAAAGCACTTAACGGAATTTTTCCATATAAATGACATACCTGGTCAGGATCCATTTTCATTGTGGTCTACACATAAAGCGTATATAAGAGGTATTCTTATCCAGTTAGGGGCTAGGGCAAAGAGGCAGCGGCACAAAAATATCAAAGATATTACAGATGAAATTGCAAAATTGGAAAGCGAGAACAAAAGGTTGCCCTCACAGTCACTCACCACCAAACTCATGCAACTAAGAGCCGATCTCAGACGTCTCCTACTGGAGGATTTTGAGAGGCTGTCCAAACGATTAAAAATGAATTATTATGCACAGGGAAATAAAGCCGGTAAAATGTTAGCGAATAGGCTTAAGGGACGTAGGATTAAGACCAAAATTCCCCACATTTTACATCCCACACATAAAACGAAAATGTTCCACCCTCAAGATATGGCTGACGCCTTCAGCCATTACTATGGCTCCCTGTACAATCTAAAAGACGATAAAGATACACCCCAACCCACTACTTCATTGATAAACGATTTCTTGAGCAAAGTTTCCTTGCCCCAACTCTCCTCAACACAAATAGAATATCTAAACTCCCCCTTTACGGTGGACGAGATACAAAAAACCATAGACTCCCTACCACCCAACAAATCTCCAGGCCCTGATGGCTTTGTGAGTGAATATTACCAGATGTTTAGGTCCACTCTGTCACCTTACCTCGAAAAAGTATTTAATAAAGCCGCCGCCTCTTCGTCCTTCCCACCAGAAATGCTGGAAGCATTAATTGTAACCTTGCCTAAGCCAGGGAAGACTCCCGATACACCGGCCAACTTCAGGCCCATTTCCTTATTGAATAATGACCTCAAACTGTACGCCAAACTTATTGCCAGACGTCTGGTAGACATAATGCCAACATTGATCCACCCGGATCAAGTGGGCTTTACAAAAGGGCGCCAAGCTTCCGACGCTACGAGACGGCTGGTCAATATTATACATCTTGCGGAGGTTCAGCGAAGGCCTTCTCTGCTCCTTGCCCTGGATGCAGAGAAGGCCTTTGATAGAGTCCATTGGGGCTATTTGGAGATGGTCCTTAAGAAATTTGGATTCGTGGGACACATATACACGGCAATTATGGCACTTTACTCAACACCGTCAGCTAGAGTGTTCACTTCGGGGACGCTCTCCAGACCTTTCGCCATTACTAATGGCACCCGACAGGGGTGTCCCCTATCACCGTTAATTTTTAACTTGATCCTAGAACCCCTAGCTTCGTACATACGAGCACATAAGGATATCAGCGGCTTCCCCTCCTCCAAAAAAGTACACACTATCAGTCTTTTCGCCGACGACATTATCCTAATGCTATCAGACCCTATCACTTCCCTGGCTTCGGTACATGAGGCACTTCAAATGTTTGGGAAAACGTCATACTATAAAGTCAATGAGAATAAGTCTTTTGTCTTGGGGATGGGGATTAGCACCACTGTGAGGAGTACACTCAGTTCACGATTTCCATACACATGGAGCAAAGAGGGCATTAAATACCTTGGCATTACCCTGTCATCTACGTCAGGGAACCTATTTGCGTATAACTACACCCCATTTCTGGCCTCCCTACCAACAAAACTACAAGAATTGGCTAAGTCTGAATTACTGTGGTCAGGCAGATTAGCGGCCTTCAAGATGATGGTCCTTCCACAACTCATATACCTATTTAGGACCCTTCCCATTCCAGCCCCTAATTCCTTCTTTACTAAAACCCAGGCCCTAATCAATCAATTTCTATGGAAGGGCAAAAAAGCAAGATGGGCATTTAGGAATTCTATAGCATCTAGAGGAGCAGGAGGAGTCGGCAATGTAGTGGTGAGGGATTACCATGTGGCAGCCGTTTTGGCGCAACTAAGGACTTGGTTCCCTGATCCGCCTTCTACGAGATGGCGGGAGCTAGAGGAAACCCAACTTACACAAGGCAGCTTGCACGACCTATTGATGGCATCTACACTCTCAGCTAAGCCCCCTGGGGGACTATCTCCTACGATGGTGGCTTCTTTGAAAGCCTGGGATGTACTCCTAAAGACATCCCAGGGACAGCATCCCGAGACATACCTCCCAATGCCAATGACATGTCTCAATGGCGTTATTCCAGACTTAAATGTTGCTCACTGGACTAAAAGGGGAATAGCTCACATCTCTGATTTGATGATAGGCCCGAGTGGGAAGACGTTCAGATCACTCCAGGTGGAGTATGGCTTGGAGGAGTCCGACTACTTTACTTTCCTAAGAATAAATCACTTTCTTCAGACTAGTCCGACTCTCTCGATCCAGCTCCCATGGAGAATTGCGCTGTATCTTACCAAGCAGTCTACCAATATTAGAGGTATATCCCTATTTTATAGTACTATGAACAACAAACTAGTATTTGTGAAATCCAACAATATAGTGGCATGGGAGAGGGATCTAGGAATAACATATTCCTCAGACCAATGGCAGCAAACTCTACGTACCACATATACCTCTACCAGGAGTATTAATCTCTGGGAACTCTACCAAAAGATATTACTGCGGTGGTACTTAACCCCGTTCAGAATCGCGAAGTTTAGCTCTCAGGTCTCCCCGCTTTGCTGGAGGGGATGTGGTCTTGTGGGAACTCTGTTCCATATAATATGGGAATGTCCTGCTATGCGTTCGGTATGGAGGGAGATCTCTGTCTTGATCGCCCAAGTGGTGAATGTAGGAGTACCTTTATCCCCGGGACTGGCGGTCCTCTCATTAGGAATGGACTCTATCCCGAAAAATAATAGAGCAGTTGTTTCCCATATCTTACTGGGCACTAGACTAGCTGTTGCTCGCCACTGGAGAGACCAAAAAGCTCCCACATTACAAGAGATAATTGCAATAATCAACACACACATTGAATACGAACGGATGTTCGCAGCTTCACAGGGTAGATTCCTTTCGGCCTGTGAACGATGGAGGTCGTGGACTGAGTGGTACAAAGGGCGGTATGGCCGTTGAGGCCCAATACTTAAAGTAAACTGAAGACATGATAAACTAAATATTTGTGGATCCAGGTTATATCTTTAATCACTTATGATCTGATTCTGTTCTCTTTTTCTTTTTTGTTTTGTTGTCTCCTTTCTCTTTTCTTTTTATCTTTCTTTTTATCTTTCTTTCCCCCTCCTTCCCTCCCATCTTCTCTAGCTAACAACTTCCTTCGTCTGTCCACTGGGTAGCCTTGGTACCTTCGAAAATGGTAGATGCTGGGGGCCCTCGGGCGTGCTGGTTCGGGGCTGGGCGGGATGGGGCGGGGGGGTCCTCTCCGGAAGAGCACAGTTTGATCCCATGGGGGTGCTGGGGGTGCCTCTCTCCGTCCTTTTCCGCTCGGCCCTGTGGCGGCATTGACTTGGGGGTATATTGGGCCCATATGAGGCATGTATGTGGCATTCTGGTGTCTTGTGATGTGGATACACCAGCGACCATGCACAGATGAGATGTTGAGGATTCCACCTCTTTTTCTCTTTTCTCTTGTTATCCTTATTCATTGTTTGATGTTGTTCACAGCATATGATGTTCAAAGTATGTATATCTGTGAAACTGTATAATTTCCAATAAAAACTTATTGAATGGAAAGAAAGAAGAAATTTAGAAAAACCAATTACTGTGGAAGAAGTGCAAACAATAATGAAAACAATAAAACATGGTAAGGCGCCAGGTCCAGATGGGTTCACTATACAATATTATAAATGTTTCAGTATGCAACTGGGAACACATATAATTAAGGTATTTAATACAGTAGGTCAAACAGGGATACTACCATCGGAGGCGGTGATGGCGCATATTACGGTCATTCCGAAAGAAGGGAAGGACCCAGGGGTTTGTAGCAGTTACAGACCAATATCTTTACTGAATGTTGACCTTAAAATAAGGACAAAGATTCTGGCATCCCGCATACAGCCCCTGCTTTCTAAAAATTGTCCACTTAGATCAAGTGGGGTTTATACCGACTAGAGAAGCGAGCAATAGCACTATTAAAGTCCTAAATTTGATATATCAAGTAAATAAAAAAAATAGAGTGTTTTCCTAAATACGGACGCAGAGAAAGCATTTGACAGAGTAAATTGGAAATTTATGCTGGAGACCTTAAAACAAATGGGACTAGGAGAGCGGATGGTACAGTGGATAGCCAGGGTGTATGAGGGGCCCAGTGCCTTGGTCAAAGTAAACTGGGTATATTCTACGCCCTTTGTAATCACAAATGGTACTAGGCAGGGCTGCCCCCTGTCGCCTCTGTTATTTGCATTAACATTAGAACCATTACTAAATAAGGTTCGACAGAATAAAGATATCGTTGGTATCGAACTCGGGGGAAGGGAATATAAAGTATCGGCATATGCAGATGCAACATCACAAATTTCGTTACCAAATTTAATGAAAGAAGTATAACTTTATGGGAAGATGTCGAACTTAAAAATTAACTATAGTAAATCGGAGGCGATGGGGGTAGCACTCCCGGAGTTCATTAAAAGCAGCTTGGAAGATAGCTTTAAGTTTAAATGGACGACCAGAGCATTGAACTATCTAGGAACACAAATGCCCCCAGATCTAAAGGACATCTTTGATTTAAATTTTTAACCAATACTGGGCACATTGAGAATACTGTTAGAAGGCTGGAGTAGATGGATGCACTCATGGTTCGGGAGGTGTAACATTTTAAAAATGAGTGTAGTACTGACATTTTTATATCTTTTTCAAGCTCTACCAGTTCAGATCCCCATGTCATACTTCAATCAAGTCTGTATGATATTTACAAAATTCATATGGGCATGTAAACGGCCAAGGATTGGCAGGAAACTATTGACCCTACCCAAGGGGGCGTGGGGAATATCAGCACCTGATGTGCTAAAATATTATCAGGCCACCCAATTGGAGAGGATAGTAGATTGGAGTAGACATGGGGATCATAAATTGTGGATTGTTATGGAGAAACAAATGTGCCCCATACCTTTAAATAGGGCAATATGGTGTTATGCGGCACTACCTCATATAGTTAAAACCCACCCCACAATAGATCCAACTCTTTGGACAGGCAATAAAGTTTGTCAGAACCCGAAATTCTCTACTAAAAGTTATCCCCTCTACCTGATTATAGGAAATCTAGAGTTTAAACCAGGCATGGAATCTCAGATATTTAAAAAATTAAGAGAGAAAGGTATATTTCAAGCCTCACACTTTATGGGAGAAAGGGGGTGGCTAACAGGGGAATTAATACAAAAGGGGGCGTTGGGAAATACTGATATGGCAAGCGCGGCAGGTTCGAAAATTTTTGGAAACTCTGGGGGATGCAGAAAACTATAACCGGATACTAACAAAGTTCAAGGAATATTGTGGAGGGGGGGATGAACCACTCCACCATATGGTTTCTAAAATGTATATATTGATGACTGCACCCCCAGAAGACTTTAAAATGACATGCCTGGCCAAATGGGAAAGAGACTTAGGACAAACATTTTCCCCAGTACAATGCCAGAATATTATAGACTTGACGTTAAAATCCTCAAGGTGTACGAAAATACAAGAATTAAATTATAAAATATTAACACAGTGGTATTATACGCCAGCACATTTAAATACATTTTTTTCAGAAGTCTCAGATAGATGCTGGAGAGGTTGTGGGGAGAAAGGGACAATGTTACACATATTCTGGGGCTGTCCATTAATAAGACAATTTTGGCAAACAGTTCATAGAATTACCCGACTATTCACGGATAGGGTTGAGCGAACCCGAACTGTTACTCAGTACTCGGATGCCTGCGTGGGCATCCCCTGACATAATACTGAAGCCCTATAAACAGGTCGGCTGCACTTGGGAAATTGGCTCTGGGCATTTGCTATTATAAAATGCATCTGGAAGATATTTTGTACCTGTCACTCCTGGCAACAGATGACAGAGATTTCTGCTATCAGGAATTAAGTGAATACACTAGAGAGGAGTTATTGGAATGTATCCGTATGGCTCATGTTTTTGTTGATCAGGGCAGTTTTTTGTTTGAGGATGTGCAGCCATTGATTCGGGTCTGCACAGAGTTGGCTCAGTCTGATGCTGCTAGTGGACGTGATGATTACACACCTCCTTTTAGTGCAGCTCAGGTAGAGTCTTTGGTGTGGCTGTTGGAAGATGATTCAGCCTTTTTTCATGAGCAGTACTCGGCTTGTCCTCAACAGGTCATTGCAGCATGCATTGATTCTGTGCAGTCTCTGGTCAGACAAGCTGTGTGCAAACCTGATTTTGTGCAACCATTATTACAAGCTTGGTCTAGTTTGTTGTACTCAGCCCCTGTCAGCTCCCAACCATCCATTTCTAGTTACCAACCTGCTGGGATGTCTTTTTCTTTACCCCCAATTCCCACTTTTGCTGAACAATACACCCTGCTAACAACAAAGTACCAGTCCTCTGTTTCCTCCTGCTGCACTTACCCTGCCTTTAACCCTTTTGCTGCTTCTCAACTGCCTCCGTTTGTTCCACCAAAATCCTCTTCAAGGTCGGGACCCTCTGTTTCACCACCCCTCCGCTCTTCACCCCTACCAGCTGTATCCATTACCTCCAACCCTATACCCATATACAAATCCTCAGTGGTGAAACCAAAGTGCATCCACTTCAGCCAACCTGCTTCAGCCTGTTCCAGTGCCAGCCGCTCAGCTTGTTGTACCTGCTGCCCAGTTTAAAGTTCCAGTACCTGTTATCCAGTCTGATACACCTGCTGTTCTTCCTGTTGTGCCAGCACCTGCTGTTCTGTCTGATCTGCCGTCGTCTGCTGCCCAGCCTGATCTGCCGCCGTCTGCTGCCCAGCCTGATCTGCCCGGTTCCTGCCTTCCAGCCTGATGTACCTGCTTTTCAGCCTGATGTCCTGGTTCCTGCTTTCCAGCCTGGTGTCCTGGTTCCTGCTTTCCAGCCTGGTGTCCTGGTTCCTGCTTTCCAGCCTAGTGTGCCCACCTTCCAGTCTGACGTGCCCGGCTTCCAGTCTGACGTGCCCGGCTTCCAGTCTGACGTGCCCGGCTTCCAGTCTGACGTGCCCAGCTTCCAGTCTGACGTGCCCAGCTTCCAGTCTGACGTGCCCAGCTTCCAGTCTGACGTGCCCAGCTTCCAGTCTGACGTGCCCAGCTTCCAGTCTGACGTGCCCAGCTTCCAGTCTGACGTGCCCAGCTTCCAGTCTGACGTGCCCAGCTTCCAGTCTGATGTCCCGGTGCCTGCCTTCCAGTTCGATGTGTCACCTTCCCAGCCTCGCTACCCAGCCTTATGATCCGGTGCCCTCCGCCCAGCCTGATGTCTTGGTACCTGTTAAACCAGTTCCGGATGCTCAGCTTGCCGCCGATTCTTCCCTGTCCTATCTTCAGCCTGATTATGATGCTCTCGTGTTGTCGGCCCCCGAGAGGTTTATACATGTTGCCCTGCCTGTTTTCACCTCTAGATCCAAAACTTCCAGACCCTGGTGGTGGTAGGATGCATGCTATGTTTTCGGACTCGGGGGGCTTGTCTCCCAATGGGTTAAGAGACTTTGACCGGAAGACTTTTTGGGACCTTTCCGCATCTACATGCACTACCAGGGCAAGGGCAGAATGGAGTGTCCAGAGGCCACTCCTTGGGGGGGGGGGGGGGAACTGTCATGATCTGTGTTATGGCTTTGGTCACCTGCTGGTGGCACGGTTTCTCCCAGTAACAGGGGTGCAGTTCTGGTGTCCACCAGCGGGTGTCTCCCATGGGATGACTCCTCTCAATTAAGGTGAACTGCTACAGGTATATAATCCCGCCCTTCACTACAGTTCAGTGCTTCAGTATTTTGCTTGTCAGCCTGTTCCCTGCCTGATCTGTTAGCTGTTGCCAACCTGTCCCTGCTTCGCCTCCCTGCCCTGGACTCTATCGCTTATTGACCCCGGCTTGTATTTTTGGACTTTGCTGCTCTCTCCAATCCTTGACCTCTGGCTTAACCTTGGACTTGCTTGTGTCTTATCCCTGCATTACCTGCTTGGTGGGTTTTGGTTTGATGTGTCATTATTGCTTATCTTGGGGGTTTTCTGTTTGTTTTTCACGTGTGCTTTTACTTTAATAAAACATATATTTTTCACTATTTTGGTGCCTGTTTCTGTTAGTGCAGCCCATTGACCTGTTACTCAGTACTCGGATGCCTGCGTGGGCATCCCCTGACACGGTAGTAGATTGGGTTGCTGACAGTGCCTCCAGTTCCTTCACATTGTTTTCCAACAAGTCTTGTTCTGAAAGTTCAGAATTGGCGCCTGCAGCCGATGTCCACCATCAGTCTTTCACCTCACCCCCTTGCAAATCAGCCAAGCAGTCTGAGCCCCAAAGCATGCAGCAGTCTCTTCTTTTTGATGAGTCTTTTAGTATGTGTTCCCAGGGCCATCCACCTAGCCTAGCCCCAGAAGGGGGAAGAGATTGAGTGCACCGATGCCCAACCACTTATATTTCAGGATGAGTTCATGGGGGGACCATCACAGAACGTCTTGCATGATGATGAAACAGTTGCCAACTGCTGGTGCTTTTGCAATTGTGTAGACCGACAAGGAGGGCAGTGGTGAAGACTGGGTGGAAGATGATGTGCAGGACGATGAGGTCCTCGACCCGACATGGAATCAACCTCATGCAGGTGACCCGTGTAGTTCGGAGGAAGAGGCGGTGGTCGCACAGAGCCACCAGCACAGCAGAAGAGGGAGCAGGGTGCCAAAGCAGAGCGTCCGTCGCCTAGACAGTACGCCTGCTACTGCCCAACGCAGCAAGGGACCGAGCACACCAAAGCCAGGTCCAAGGAGTTCCCTAGCGTGGCAGTTCTTCACACAATGTGCTGATGACAAGACACGCGTGGTTTGCACGTTGTGCAATCAGAGCCTGAAGCGAGGCATAAACGTTCTCAACCTGAGCACAACCTGCATGACCAGGCATCTAAGTGCAAAGCACGAGCTGCAGTGGAGTAGACACCTCAAAAACCAAGAAAGGTCTCTGGCTCCTCCTGCTTCCTCTTCTGCATCAGTCTCGGGCCTCTCTGCCTCTTCATCCACCTCTGTAGTGACAGTGCCACCTGCCACCCCTCAATTAGAGGACCGGCAAGCAACACTACCACCTGGGTCACCAAACATCTCCACAATGTCCCAAGGAAGCATTCAGCTCTCCATCTCCCAAACACTGGAGCGTAAGAGGAAGTACCCCTCTACCCACCCGCGATCCCTGGCCCTGAATGCCAGCATTTCAAAATGACTGGCCTTTGAAATGCTGTCATTCCGTCTGGTGGAGACGCAGAGTTTTAAAAGCCTGATATAATTGGCTGTCCCACAGTATGTCGTGCCCAGCCGCCACTACTTTTCCAGGCGAGCCATCCCTTCTCTGCACAACCAAGTGGAGGACAAAATCAGGTGTGCACTGCACAACGCCATCTGTGCCAAGGTCCACCTAACTACGGATACATGGACCAGTAAGCACGGTCAGGGATGTTATATCTCCCTAACAGCGCACTGGGTAAATGTAGTGGCGGCTGGGCCTGAGGCGGATAGCAGTTTGGCGCATGTCCTTCCACCACCGAGGATTGCAGGGCGCTTCAGTTTGCCTCCTGTTCCTAACTCCTTCTACTCCGCTTCCTCATCCTCTACCACCTCCTCATCCAGTCAGCGTAACAAATTCACCACCAACTTCAGCACAGCCATGGGTAAACGCCAGCAGGCAGTTTTAAAACTTTCCTGTTTGGGGGGAAAAACCACACACCGCGCAGGAGTTGTGGAGGGACATGGAACAACAGACCGATGAGTGGTTGGCGTCAGTGAGCCTCAAGCCGGGCCTGGTGATGTGCGATAACGGGCGAAATCTCGTAACAGCTCTGGGCCTAGCCAGTTTGACGCACATCCCTTGCCTGGCGCATGTGCTGAATTTGGTGGTGCAAAGTTTCCTGAGAACTTACCCCGATATGCCACAGCTGCTGCAGACAGTGCGGGCCGTCTGTGCGCACTTTCGGCGTTCTCACCCTGCTGCTGCTCGCCTGGCCAGCGCAACTTCGGCCTTCCCACTCACCGCCTCATATGTGATGTGCCCACAAGGTGGAACTCCACCTTGCACATGCTGGCCAGACTGTGCGAGCAACAGCAGGCGATAGTGGAGTTCCAGCTGCAGGAACAGAACCACTTTACCACCAATAACTGGGCCTCCATGCGAGACCTGTGTGCCTTGTTTTGAGTACTCCACCAACATGGCCAGTGCCAATGACGCCGCTCTCAGCGTGACTATCCCAGTTCTATGTCTCCTTGAAAAAACGATACGGGCGATGATGGAAGAGGATGTGGCACAGGAGGAGGAGGAATCTGGATCATTTGCAAGGCTTTCAGGGCAGTCATTCACAAGTGGCTCCGAGGTTGGGTTTGTGCACCAAAGGCCAGGTACACAATTGTCCAGCAAGGGCACAGTTCCGGAGGATGACGCGGTGGAGGATGAGGAGGAGGAAGACATGGAGGAGGAGGAACCATGTTCACAGCAGGATTGCATCCAGACCAGATCATGGCCATTACTGGTGTGTGGCTGGGGGGATACAGAGGACACAGATGATACACCTCCCACAGCGGACAGCTTTTCGTTGCCTCTGGGCAGCCTGGCACACATGAGCAATTACATGCTGCAGTGTCTCCGCAACGACCGTCGTGTTTCGCACATTATGACAGGTGCTGATTACTGGGTGGCCATCCTGCTGGATCCCCGTTACAAGGACAATGTACCGTCTTTAATGCCCTCACTGGAGCGTGAACGCAAGATGCGCAGGTACAGGTGAACGCTGGTAGACGCGCTGCTGGTGCAATTCCCACCTGGCAGCGGGGGCACAGTGGAAGCAGAAGGCGAAGGCAGAGGAGGAGGAAGAGGTCGCCAACGCAGCAGGGGCACCGCCAGCACCTCAGAAGGCAGGGTTAGCATGGCTGAAATGCTTTGTCAGCATGCCACAACAAACAGCACCACTAGCTGATATGGAACGTTTTAGCAGGAGGCAGCATTTCAGCAACATGGTGGAGCAGTATGTGTGCACACGCCTACACGTACTGAATGACGGCTATGCCCCCTTAAACTTCTGGGTCTCCAAATTGGGCACATAGCCTGAGCTTGCCCTTTACGCCTTGGAGGTGCTGGCCTGCCCTGCGGCCAGTGTATTGTCTGAACGTGTATTTAGCACGGCAGGGGGCGTTATCACAGACAAGCGCAGCCGCCTGTCCAGAGCCAATGTGGACAAGCTCACGTTCATTAAAATGAACCAGGCATGGATCCCACAGGACTTGTCCGTACCTTGTGCAGAATAGACACCGGGCCGCCCTTACCCAGCCATTGTTTTTTTCGGAGCTTTCTAGGGTTGCCATCTCATCCCTTTCAAAGCAAAAACATATTAATTACACAGGTTCTCTGGCTGATTAAGGTGCTGCTAATTAAACTCACTTGGTGCCTTATCGACATTAAATTAGCCCCAGAACCTGTGTAACTCTGTGTTCAGGTTTAAAGGGATGAGGTAGCAACCCTAGATCTACCTCACTATTTTGGGGTTTACCCTAATTTAAAAAATAAATCAATTAAAAACCAAAACCTGCTGTGTTGGCTACCTCCTCCTCCACCGCCGCTTCCACCTTCAGTCACATTCTTAGGCTTGCGCACTGCAACTGCTTTCTTTAAGTCTCACCAGAGGTTCTCAATCGGATTCAAGTCTGGTGACTGCGATGGCCACTCCAAAATGTTCCAGTCTTTAATCTGCAACCATGCTCTAGTGGACTTGGAGGTATGCTTGGGATCATTGTCCTGTTGAAAGGTCCAACGTCTCCCAAGCCTCAGGTTTGTGACGGACTGCATAACATTGTCATCCAATATCTCCTGGTACTGAAGAGAATTCATGGTACCTTGCACACGCTGAAGCTTCCCTTTACCTGCAGAAGCAAAACAGCCCCAAAGCATGATTGACCCCCGCCATGCTTCACAGTAGGCAAGGTGTTCTTTTCATCATAGGCCTTGTTCTTCCTCCTCCAAACATAGCGTTGATCCATGGGCCCAAACAGTTGTAATTTTGTTTCATCAGTCCACAGAACACAATCCCAAAACGTGTGTGGTTTGCCCACATGACTTTTGGCATACTGCAGTCGACTCTTCTTATTCTTTGGAGACAGCAAGGGGGTGCGCCTGGGAGTTCTGGCATGGAGGCCTTAATTACGCAGTGTGCACCGTATTGTCTGAGCAGAATGACTTCAATGGGGTTCGGATCCGGGTCAAAGTCTGGGTTCGGTCCCGAACATTTTTTTCAAGGTTCGGGTCCGAACCCAAACATCCAGGTGTCCGCTCAACTCTATTCACGGAATATAAGATCCCAGATGATTCGGCTTTCTGTTTATTACATCATATACAAATTTCACCAAAAAGATATATGAAGTCTGTAATATGTCATTCGATGAACGCAGCCAAAAGCTGTATTGCAATAAACTGGAAAGATCCTAAAGTACCTTCAATTTCAATGTGGCTTAAAAAAGTAAGGAAAATAGGAATAATGGAGAAACTTTTGCCAATGATGATAGACAAGAAAGAACAAATAAAAAGTATATGGGCACCTTGGGAGTCATTTATACAATCAGAGGAAGGTAAAATTCTATTAGGGGAGTAGGAATAAAAATGAGGAAGATAGGGGGATCGAAAAAATCGGAAGTTTGACTGGAAACTATAATGAGGGGGGTCGGCGGGGGAAGGGAGAGGTTTGTTTTCTTCCCTTTTTTTCTCTCTCTCTGCACAGTTTAGTTTAAGCAAGGCGGAGAGGGGAAGATAGGGGTCTTGAGGAGGGGAAAGAAATGGGGAAGGAAGAGTTGCGGAGATGGAGAGGGAACTAGCGGAAGGAGATTTATATATATATATATATATATATATATATATATATATATATATATATATATATATATATATATATATATATATATATATATATAAAGTTGTTAAGATACATTCATATTTCCCTCTGAATTAATATATGAAAGGCAATATAGTTGAAGAGGAAGATGTAAAGTATACATGTAATGTTTGTATTGTCATTGGATTCTGTATGTTCCATTATCTTTATCTCTGTAGATCTCCCTTGTTTAAAAAAAAAAGGTCTTGGAGCAGACCCAATTAACACCTCAAAGGCATGTGTCCCCCCATTGAATGAAAACACTCCATTTGGAGTCAGACTTTAACAACTTGTAATATCTCAAGATATCCTGCAATATATGTGTAACGGTCAGGGGTTAACACCGTTCACGATCTCCCATTCCATCAACCCAAGACAGCTTCCGACCCTCCAACCATCCAGCAGGCTCGAACCATTCCATATGAATTCCCTCAATAACGAGACTGACAAGCTCTGTTACTGCGTCAAAATATGAACTAACTTTTAATGGTTTCTTCTCAGCTTTTTATGCAGTTACAAGCAGGTGACAGTAATCAAAGGGACAATGAAATCTCCACCCCCCTTCACACCATGGGGCTTCAATCACATTTATCAATAGCATTCACACAAAATACCACCACACAATGAGTTCCCTTCAATCTACATCTTTAGACAGACGGCCTGTCTCCGACAGACAGGTAGTCACACCTGGGCATCAATAGGCTTTAAACTGTGTTATCACACAATGGAAAGGTCTAGGAGCAGACCTGAATTAACACCTTTCAAAAGAATGTGTCCCCACATTGAATAAGCCAACAACTTGTGATATCTCAAGACATCCTGCAAACATGAATTATTAATGTCCCATCTCATGTAATACATGAATTATAATTCACTTGCCACCCCATGTCCAAAGGGGCACAGGGTGGACTCCGACCCAAGAGTTATCAGTGACGCTGACACAGGAGTATCCCCCATCCTCAAAGTCTCTGTCCCGGGTCATTCCGTTACAATATGAATTATCATTAATGTCCCATCTCATGTAATCTTCAATTAATATTTCCCAGTCACCCTATGCCCAAAAGGGGCACAGGGTGACCTTAGACCCAAGAGTCATTAGTGACACTGGCACAGGAGTACCCCCCATCCTTCAAAAGTCTCTGGTTGTTACGGGTCATTCTGTTACACAAACTTTAAAAGGTGGGTGGATAAGGGACTATACCACATAGGACAATTCTTTAGTCTTGGGGGGGGCCTATAACCCTTAATCACTGTATCAAAATTGGACTGTATCAAAATACATCAAATTTGGACGGATAAACCGTCACCACCACAATTCACAAAATATGAGGCTTGGTGTGGACAAGTTACGGAGCTGAGAGGTGGCATTTCTGTGATATACTCGTCCCTCACTCACCCTACAGCAGAGTCTTCTTATATAGAAGCCTGAGAAACTGATTTCAACTATAATTGGGTCTTGGATACCTGGCATAAAGCTTCAAAGCCCTTCAAGGGAATTCTAAATGTTTCCCTAATGAAAGCCAATATCAAGGTGTTAACTGGGTGGTATTTCACCCCCACTAAAATAGCAGCCATACAGTATATCCGTCAGCGGATCTGACCTGCTATAGAGGCTGTCAACTCTCTGGGTCAATGGCCCACATATGGTGGGAATGTCCTAAGATTCACCCCTATTGGAGAAAATGTTTTTAATTTAATTTACAAGGCTACCAATTGCCAGGTTCCCATGTCCCCATATGTAGCCCTCCTAAATGATCAGATACCTCATATCAAAGGCTGCACAAACATTAATTCACCTTATCCTTACAGGAGCCAAACAATAGCCAAGGCGTGGAATAAACCTAAACCTTTCATTTTAGAAACCAAGCAGAAAATATCTTGGATAATGACCCAAGAAAAATTGTCCAGTATTCTAAACACAATCCCAAAGTGGAAAAAAAATCTGAAAACCATGGGCCAACTTTATAGGGCTTTCACTTAACAAAGTTGTTCCATCAACTCCCAAATCTACATTAACCTCTTGTTAGGCGCTTCTCTCTTTCAATTGCCTTCTCTTTTTTACCTATTCTCAACTCATCTTTATTTTTGTTTATTAATCTCTGATTGATGAGATACCTGGAGATGACTTTAAGGTTTACTAATTATTTTTTGTTAACTGGGAACACAGAGTGCTAGATAAGGAACTCTGGAATACCAAATGTATAATAGAACCACTATAATGGAGAAGCTCAGAAGGTCTCGGGTTGAGGCCATAAAGGAGACAATTCTCTTTCTTAGCACAGTCAGATCCCGATAGGGGTGCAAAGGGGATAAGAGGATCTTATCTAAAAGAAGCCCCACTGGGACATTACAACACTAAAAGCCTAATATGTACTGAAACTATAATTAAGATGTCTTCTCTTCTTTTATTATACATATTCTTGACGTGTGATACATTTTTCCAAGTTCTTAGCCTCCAGGTTCAAAAACATTTATGCATTATTTATTTATAAAAATTTAAAATTTAAAAATTTAAAATTTTACAATGTATTGTATGATTTTCCTCCACCCCTGATCCATAAAAATGCTGAAACAGTTACCAATGTGAACACTGTCCATAAAGAAGGAATAGACAAAAAAGATGACCGAATAGAAGAAAATGATGAACCATTACAAGAGACTAACAAAGATGGGGCAGAACAATCTCAAATAGAATTAACATCGATAGTAATGCAAGTAGTACCCGGTGGCGAGAACGATATGGGAGGGTGCAGGTCCAAAACAACAACAATAGCCAAAAAAGATACAAACTCTCCTTTTTTTGGGAAAGGAGCTGCGGGGTGGACAAGACCCGCAGCTCAGAAAAATCTAGTAGCAAGGTCTATCCCATCCCCCCCAAACACTCGGAGAGTGAGAAATCTACGAGAAGAGGCCGGAGAGGAGGGAAGAAGTCTAAGAAGAATAATGAAGAAATAGAAAATCACTCCACCATTAAAATCTTCAACTTGTCCAAATGCACTTTTAAAGAAGAAGAGCTGAAATTATTGAGAAGAGGATTGAATTTTGCCATGGACACTGCTCCAAATCTTTTCGAACTTTTTATCGATCTGAATAAATTCACACGAAATCTTACAGTGAAACGCTTCTTTCGGCTCAAGGAAATCAATGGAACACTTAGTGAGATCCAAGAAGACACAATTCCATCGTGCGAAGAAGAGCCTTTGGAGGAGGACATTTTGGACATACTGGAGGAACTCTACAATGAGGGAAGGACGGGGACCCTAAATGAACCCCTAGCCTCGATAGACGAAGAGCCAATAATTGGCACATCTTTTAGGGCTAAGTCAAGCTTCTATCCGCATTGGAATAAGGGTCAATTTATTTCCACATTCCAAGAGGTAGTCCTAAAAGAATTTAGAAAGATCTGTGGAAAAAGAGGTCACAAAGGTAGAAGAAATCCCAATATAGATCTGGAGGCGCCTCTAAATAGCCTGAAGAACAATTCAGACATTATAATAAGGAAGGCAGATAAAGGTGGAGGTCTGGTGATACAAGATAAGGAACAATATTTGGAAGAAGCTTTTAGACTGATCGAGGATACCACAACATACGAGAGATTACTATGGGACCCGACAGTACTATACAATAAGGAACTAAAGAAATTGTTGGAAAAGGCCGTCTCAGATAAGATCTTGACGAAAAGTGAATTCCTTTTCCTTTATTCCAAGCACCCAGTAGTTCCACATTTCTATCATATTCCGAAGATCCACAAGAGCCTAGAGAGACCACCGGGCCGACCGATCGTCGCGGGTATTGATAGTCTGTCCAGCAATCTAGGGAGCTACCTTGACTACTTCCTGCAAAACCTGGTGGTTAGTCTACCATCCTTTATCAAGGATTCGGGACATGCTTTGGAGATTCTGATGCCATATAAGTGGGAAAAAGGATATAGGTGGCTATCACTGGATGTGGCATCACTTTACACGTGCATACAACACGAATTCGGGCTCAGAGCCATCGAATATTACCTGGCTGAGGCACGAAAGTTCAATCCACGACAGGCACAGTTTATTCGTGACTGTATAGAATTTACTCTCACACACAATTACTTCTCCTTCCTAGATTGTTTCTATAGACAGATAAGGGGTACTGCCATGGGGGCTAGATTTGCCCCCAGTTATGCAAATCTCTTCATGGGATACTGGGAATCCAAATATATATGGGACAACAACCCTTTCGCAAAAAATCTAATACTATATTCACGTTATATAGACGACATCCTAATTATATGGGATGGCAGCGATGAAGAGTTGGAAGGATTCCTGGCTCATTGTGGTAGTAACCCCTTTGGGATTTCTTTTACACATGTGGTGGATAAAGAATCACTAATCTTCTTAGATCTTGAGCTGAGAGCAGATGAGAGCGGTAAGATACTTTCAAAGACACACTTTAAACTAAGTGCAGGAAACTCTTATTTACATGCCTCAAGCCAACACCACCCAAGGTGGATAAGAAATATCCCCTTTGGCCAGTTTTGTCGCCTAAAACGAACCTGTACCCAGAAGAACGACTATGAAACACAGAGTCTGATTCTGAGAGAAAAATTCAGAGAAAAGGGATATGGAGAAGCACACAGAGGAAGCCTTTCAGAAATATCTCCAACTCTATGAGAACGATGGGTCAGCAAGCGAAAAAATCGTGAAACCTAAAGAGGGTGCAATATCGACAACACGTTTTTGTACTAGATTCAATAGTAAAGCTTCCACTATACAAAAAATCTTTAAAAGAAATTGGAAGATTCTGACAGCTGACCCTTTCCTCAAGACTTGCATTCCATCGCATCCCAATCTGGTCTTTAGAAGACCGAAGGATCTGAGAAGTATTGTAGCTCCTAGCAGAGTCAAGAAAAACAGCAGAAATAAAGGACTTGAAAGCCCCTGGTCTACGATCTTCGACCAGAAAGGAAGCTATAAATGTGGGGTGAATACATGTGGTAATTGTATGCACATGCATCATTAGGAAAAAAGAAGTTTCTGGGGTGGATGGAAGACGCCATAAGATCAAACAATTTATTAATTGTGGAATTGAGTTTGTGATCTATGGCATTATGTGCCCATGTGGCCTGCTTTATGTAGGGCGCACTTCACGACAACTAAGAACCAGAATGAACGAACATAGGAGCAGCATCTCTACAAAAAAAGATAAAGGCTCCATACCCAAACATTTTAGAGAAGTTCATGATGGTGAAGTGGAGGGCCTCAAAGTCTTTGGCATAGAGGCCATTCAAAATGACCTTGATAGGGGGAAGAAACATCAAATTCTCTGTAAAAGAGAAGCATATTGGATTTTTACTTTGGGTACAATGGTGCCGAATGGACTGAACGAAGAGATAGAACTGCACACTATAACATGAGCAGAAAGAGAAATAATAATGTTCTTGTCCTGTTCCAGTATGTCCCCCCCTCTGCTTCATGCTCGCATCCCCTCCTTTATCCCTTTCTCCCTCAAAATCATCTAAAACCATTCATCTATCAAATTCCAAGGCACGGTTAGTTATGTAGATATCTGGAGGGTCTGCAGTCCTTCTAGATACTATCACCTGGGACCTCTGAGTGTGCATCCATAAAAGCTGGGCATATGACCATAGACAACATTATTATTATTATTGTCATTATTATTTCATTTTATTATATTATTACTACCATTTGAAACTATGTGGTTTTTAATTGGATTAAATGGTGGGACACTTTTATCTGGAATCTATTAATATTAATTAATTATTAACTCCTTTAATACTCTTTTTAAATGCAATATGTGTCCGTTTTTGAAAGTTAGATTTTTAAATATTTATAATATATGTCTTTTATGCAAAGGGTGTGTAATAATATTAGTAATAATCTTTCACCTGCACAAGGTTGATGGCTCGCTCCATGTAATTCACTTCCCCCTAAAGATTTCCTCCTCTCCCCTCCATTCTTCCTTCCCTTTGGTGTTTTGTCATTCAGTGATGCTGCCCTGCTATATAGAGGCGACACTGAGAGGCAATATTCATCTTTCACCACTAGATGGCAACGGTGTAACTCTCCCCTTTGGGAACGTGCCATCTAGTAGGGAAGGAGACGCTCCAGCCTGCTGGTTCTACAAGCTGGAGCGCATCGTCACTGTATATGCGCCGCGCGCGGCGTCAATGACGTCACGCGCATGCGCAGTGGAACGTAGACTCGGCTGGAGCGCAAACAACTTCCTCCACGTTGGGCGTGCGTTCCAGCAGCCTCCTCGTCCAAGGAAGGTAGGCACAGCACTGCAAGTGGGGCTTGTGTGGCACATATGAGCAACTACACAGCCCCTTATTGGAAGTGTGATTAGGAGAGGCCTTATTACACTCTGGCACTTTATTGATTTGATTTGTTATAACTATACACTTGGAGGCAGCAATCTGCTGAGTGCTTTGACTGAAAAGGCTTTCCATATTGTGGTGTGTGTATGTATGTGTATATATATTGATGCCTTATTGTGGTAGTTATTTTGTATGTACATCTTTGTATACATTGCTGGGTATAGTGCAATTTGGACTGTGCATTCATACTAAGAATGGCTTGATATAGACATGGAGAGAGGAATAAGGAAAAGGTGACAGACATGTGGGTGGGTGTCCGGCCATGCACCTCCTACTTCATGGGAGGGGCGTCTTTACCACTTACTGAAAGCTAGTATTTATTGAGACAAGTCCCTTGGTGAGGAAGCACTGCAGACCTTTTAGCTCTGAGGAAAGGGGTTCTCCCCTGAAACGCGTCAGCCCTAGCCACGGTCACGGATCGAAACAATATCGTGCTATGCCGATGGTGTTGGTTCTTTGCTGCATTGTGATTCAAGGCCTGTTTTTAACACTCCTTTTGTGAGTATTATGATTTGTTTTTATTGATTTAATAAAATCCACCAAACAGTATCACACTAGGTCGGTGCGCCCTCCGTTTTTCCTCTTTTGTTTCCTTTAGTTTTATGAATTCCAACGATTCAGAGGAGGGCTGCAAGACTTTGGAAGATACCTTTTAATTGAGTTGCTATTGAGTATCACCTTTTTCTTGAAAAATCTTTCCAAAGAATACCGGAGCGCAGGAGATTTGTTTTTATATAATGTATTGTATACCTTTTGAAGTCAAGGAAGGATCCATTCCATCCTGAAGCTTTGTAGAAGACAAAAGCATTCAGTAAAGTCAATTGAAATAAATAGAGACACTTTTTTGTACCAGCGTCTCGCCTTAGGGGCAATATGATACGGCGTCATCAACTGGTCGTTGAGGTCCACCCCTCCCATATTTTTGTTATATTCGTGGACACAGAGGGGTTTCTCCACAACACCAGTCGCCGTACAAATTTGTACTGTAGTGTCTGCGTGAAGGGTGGTAAGAACGAACGAAAACATTCTTATTGTCCCGCCACTTCACAGAGAGCAAATTATTACACCTGCAGCAGGCTCTCGCCCCCAGCCTAAGAGGGGAATCTACAAGCCGCTGGGGAAAGCCCCCCGGCGATTAGGTCGCACGGTGCCACATGCTCCAATCTGACGATCAAACAAGTGACTAAAAAGTGGCACGCTGCTGTAATAATTGTCCACATACAAGTGGTACCCCTTTCCGAATAAGGGTGACACCAAGTCCCACACAATCTTGCCAGCGCTCCCTATGTAACCTGGGCAGTCCTCCGGCTCTACCTGACTTACTTTGCCTTCATAAACCCTAAAGCTCCATGTGTAGCCTGTTGCCCTGTCACAAAGCTTATAGAGCTTGACCCCGTATCTGGCACGCTTGCTGGGAAGGTACTGCTTGAAAGACAAGCGACCAGAAAATGTAATCAGGGACTCATCAACGCATACAACTTGCTGGGGATTAAACAAGGCTGCATAACGTTCGTTGAAATAGTTTATGAGGGGCTGAATTTTGTAAAGCCGGTCAAATTCAGGGTCCCCACGTGGACGACAAAGTGCATTGTCACTGAAATGCAAGAACCGCAGGATCGCCTCGTATCGATTCCTGGCCATGTGAGCAGAGAATATGGGCATATGGTGAAGTGGATGTGTGGACCAATACCGGGTTGGCCAGTGAATGGGGGAAGTACGGGTGCTGCAGAAGTGGTGGGGACCCAATCAGGATAGGCAAATTCTGAAGGAAGGGCACTATGGGCACGACGGGCCTGTCTTTGTCTTCTTTTTCTTGGTGGCAGCGGGACACTACTTGTGCTTGCCACCTCGCCAGCTTGAACTGCACTTATGGGACTCGCCACGTCACCACGTGATACTTCAGTGCTGGATGAACGACCAGGGTGTACTAGGCCGCTGGTGCTTGCCAGTTCACCAGAAGGAATAGCGGTGCTAGTACTTCTCTGCTCCATACAAGGGTCCTGCGGTTCTTGCTGCACAACAACATCAGAACGGGGTCGGGTATGCCTGGCCTTAGCAGGGACCACAACTTTGTCGTCAGAGCTATCTGGCATGGAGCGCTGTCGTAAACAGGATCGTATTCTGAGCCAGAATCTGACAGATGCGCGACCTCCTCTTCACCATCTGTCATGCTCAGAATCCCGAAGGCCTCTCCACCACTGTACATTCGCTTTGCCATTTTTGGCTCTAAATTTAGTGGTACAGTGGTGATGATTCACAGGTAAAAAAGCACCTGACTGTAGAAAAGCAAATGTAGAAAACGCTTAAAAAAAAAAAACTGTTAGCGATCGCAGGGATCAGGCCTGTCTCTGCGAATGCTGCAGGTATGCCTGTTGTGTTTTTGAAGTGACAGTGATTGATCGATACTGCACTTGGGTGGGCTGGGCGGAGGGGCAAAACGCAGGTGCTAGTGGGTATCTGGGCTGATCCCGCCAACAATGCGTTTTTGGGAACCCTAAAATGCTGGGTACGCTAGTATAGATCTGATCAGATCAGATATTGATCTGTTCAGATACTATACCACTAAGGGGGGTGTATGCTTTGCGAGTGGGTGTAAGCGTTACTGGCACTAACCCAACACTGCCTGGGGTGACACCGACCCTGACTGATGCTAAAATTTAATTGATATCACCCGCCAGGCGATCAGGGGGTTAAACGTTTATTGGGTTATATACGGTGCCCTGATGCTATAAACAGCAAACTAACTAACTAGCGTCAACCGTAACACATATACGGTGATCACTGGTGAAAAGGTTAACTAGGGGGCAATCAGGGGGTTAAAACCTTTATTAGGTAATATATGGGGGTACCTGACGCTTTCTAAAAACCTGGCGGTGAACCTAAAATAACAAAATAACGAACTGGCTAACCTGCGTCACCAGTGACACGTATACGGTGATCACTGGTGAAAGGGTTAACTCTAGGGGCAATCAGGGGTTAAAACCTTTATTTATGGGGGTACCTAACGCTATAGAAACCTGGCGGCGAACCTAAAAAAAACTAGCTACCTAGCGGCAACAGTGACACTAATACAGCGATCAGAAAACCGATCGCTTAGTGACACTGGCAATAGGGGGTGAAAGGGTCAACTAGGGCGGTGATCAAGGGGTTAAACCTTTATTAGGGGGGACCTAAAGCTAACTGCCCTAACACTTTTTTCTGTCACAAATGACACTAAATGCAGTGATCAGAAAATAAATGATCACTGCAATCAGTGACAGGGGGCTGGGGGGTGATCTGGGGGGGTTATGTGCCTATGTGTGACTGTTAGTGTGCTGTTGGTGCAACTCACTGTACTGATGTCTTCTCTCCTCTGGGTCCGGATGAAAAGAGCGCCAGAGGAGAGATTACATCACTTCCTCCTTGCCTGTGTTTACAGTTCAGTCAGAGGGCGGGCAGAGGAGGAAGCTGATTCGCTGGGAGCGATCGCGAGGGGGTGGCTAGAAACGAAAAGACGCCCCCTCATCCCAGATCGCTCCCAGACGATTACCGACCACCGCATGTACCGGGGGGGGGGGGGTCCTGATCGGACCCCTGACCCACCTCTAGGCAGGGACGTATAGGCACGTCCATCTGCCTGTACGTGCCATTCTGCCGACGTATATTTACATGCGGTGGTCGTTAAGTGGTTAACAATACTGTTGTCCAAAAAATTGGACGTACATATACATGCGGCGGTCGCCAAGTGGTTACATACCTCCCAACCGTCCCGGAATTCACGTCAAATCCCGCGGTCCTGCAATCTTTAAATCCAGCGAATCGTGGTAAACCCCCCCCTCCGCTCAACAACTTTGATCCGCGGAACCCCCCCCCGCTCAAGAACTTCGATCCACGTCCCCCTCTTTCAACAACTTTGATCCGCGGAACCCCCCCGCTTAACAAATATGATTCGCGGACCCCCCCCCCCCGCTCAACAACTCCAATCCACGGATTCCCCCCCCCCCCGCTCAACAACTCCGTCTTGGGAGGTATGCTCATTTGTCCCTCATTATGAAGTTGAAAAGTTGGGAGGTATGTGGTTAAGCAATATGCAGTATAACATTTCTAGTTTTGTAATACTCCCTATCAGTTATACTCAGGCTCCGTACACACGATAGAATCCATCCGCTGAAAAATCTCAGCGGATCGGTTTCAGCGGATAGATTCTATGGTGTGTACAATCCAGCGGATCTGTTTCCGCGGATTTTTATCCCCTGGGATGGATTTCAAGCGGATAAAAATTTGAAGACATGCTTTCAAATCTATCCGCTTGAATCCATCCCAACGGATTGATCCGCTGGTCTGTACAGACTCACCGGATCAATCCGTCCGAAGGGATCCCCCGCATGCGTCGTAATGATTCGACGCATGCGTGGAATTCCTTATATGACAGTGTCGCGCTCGTCGCCGCGTCATCGCGGCGACACGTCATCGCGGGGGGATTTCGGCGCGGATTTCGATCTTATGGTGAGTACACTCCATCGGATCCAAATCCGCTGAAATCCTCGAGAGGATTTATCCGCGGAAACGGTCCGCTGGACCGTATCCGCGGATAAATCCTCTCGTGTGTACTAGGCCTCAAGGTGTCATGTCAGGATACATCTGTTCTGGGTGTATGCATACAGCCCTAGCTGCTCCTATCCATATACTCTGCCACCCCTTTCTCTCTTCCGAATACAACAAACAGTGTTATGCCGCATACACACAAATATTCGATGTGAGCTTGTCGGAAAATCCGACCGTGTGTATGCGCCATCGGACATTTGCTGTCGGAATTTCCATCAACAAAGATTGGAGAGCTGGTTCTCAAATTTTCCAACAACAAAAGTTGTTGTCGGAAAATCCGACCGTGTGTACACAATTCAAAACGCACAAAAAAACTCTACGTATGCTCGGAATCATTGAACTTAAATTTTTCTCGGCTCGTCGTAGTGTTGTTCGTCACTGCGTTCTTGACGTTCGGAATTTCCGACATTTGTGTGACCGTGTGTATGCAAGACAAGTTTGAGCCAACATCCATCGGAAAATAATCCACGGTTTTGTTGTCGGAATGTCCGATCGTGTGTATGCGGCATTAGAGTTCTCAGCAACTTGGCGACAAGAATATGAGAACACTATCACTCTAATGCAGGGATCCTCAAACTACGGCCCTCCAGCTGTTCCGAAACTACACATCCCATGAGGCATTGTAAAACTCTGACATTCACAGACATGACTAGGCATGATGGGAATTGTAGTTCCTGAACAACTGGAGGGCCATAGTTTGAAGACCTCTGCTCTAATGTGACACACTCAGAACTTTTTCAAAGCGGCAGTAAAGTTAGCTTTTTCTCTTGAACCTACAGGTTAGCCTTTAATAAGGCTTGCTTGTAGGTACAGTGAACATCTCCTAAATATGCATTGTTTAGGAGATATTCACATTTGTAGCTCTCGGTGAAGACACATGCGCACTGCTTTCCATTTAAAGCGCTGTGCCATGACTATGGTATACCAGAATACACCCTGACCGCTAAGACCCCTTTTACAGTTAATACCCCCACATTAACCCTTAATAAATAATGAGACCACCACTTAATGTTGGAGTAAAAACTGGCCGTAGCAGCCTCCTTTATTTTAAATACTCTTTAAATAATAAATAACCAATAACATAACAACAAACACGTAAAATTCCTGAGATAATACCTCTCCTAAATGGTGTTGGACTTTGCAGGACCCACTAACCACTAAACTTATTCACACTTTAACTTTTTAACCTTGTAACTCTTTATTTGGCACTGCGGTGTCCTAACCTCTGGTCATAGGCCTCAAGCCGAAACTGGCTCAAAGACGACCGTTGACCGCAGTGCCCCCAATTCACCAACCTTCCAGCTACATTAGTAGACTGGGAACTAGAAACCCCTTCAGAAACCATCCACCACTGGGTACTGGTGTCCATCTTTGGGGTAATATCTTCTCCTGCAAAGTCCGAAAAACACCCGCCACCAGCACCCGAAGGTAACACCTTACCTTCGGGCGCACCTCCACACCCTCATTGCTTGTTGTACCCCCTCCTCTAGGCGCAAAGCCCACATGTCAATCCCCACGTCCGTGAGGTGAACACCATCACTCCTGAGGTAACGCCAAGGGTCAACCTCCAATTCCGGGTGCCGAACCACCAGCCCCCCGTTCCTTAGCACAAAACGCCCCACATTCCTGTTCAGCTTCCTGCGCGCACGATTCACCGCGTCTACCGACCTCGCCATCCTCCACGATGTCCTAGCCACCATGTCCGACCACACCACTACCGTCTCCGGGAAAGACAACCGGAGCCGCTGAAAGTCGAATTTAATATCCCGCGCTATCTCCAGCATAGATCTCACCCCAAGATCATTGCCCCCAGCATGAATCACTAGCACATCCGGAGGTCTGTCCAAACGTGCCCATTTGTGTACCTCCGGCACAACTCTGCTCCATAACATCCCGGGGACCCCCAACCACCGTACCCTCGCCTCCTGTCTCGAAATCCCCAGTTGCCGACCGGTCGGGCGCGCCTCCGCCCGTTTTTCCCCCCGAACCACGTAAGAGTGGCCCAAAATCCAGACCAACAAAGGTCCAGTACCTGAAAGACAGTAAGCAACAACAAATAACTAACACATCCCCCAATACAGCGACACCCACGTTTCAAAACAGTCATCTAACTCATTTCCCCTTATCCCAACAACAACTCCCAATCCCTCAACGCAAATTTGCCACCAGCTGCGGCCTAACATATGAACGAAACCTCCTCGATTCCCACCTTCCTATCCTCTTTATTGCGTCCTCCCCTAGTCCATTCCTTGCCGCCTCCGTAGCAGCCCCAATCCTAAATGAATGAGCCGAGAACTCCCTTGCAACCAGGCCCAATTCCCCCAGACACTTCCTAAACACCGCCACAAACTGATATCTCGACAGCGGGGCCCCAGTTTCGTGTACCAAAAAAGGTGCCCCCAACCGCCGGGCGGATGTCCAGATATTTCCGGACCAGCCCCACTGGGCAAAGTTCCGATCCTTCGATCGGGAACACCTGGACCGCTCTGCCCTTGCCACTCTGGTCCGTTTTGGACTTTCTGAGCCACAACGTGACCCCCTCCGGGGCCCAACTAACGTCCGATGCCCCCATGCCCCCTTGGACGATTTTCGACGGGCTCACCAGCTCGCCTATCCTAAAAGCCCCGAAAAATGCCAGCGCGAATCAATGCAACTTCAAAAACGGACGAACCCACCGTGCCCATCCTATCCATCAACCCTTTTAAAATGTCGAAAGACACAGGGCGGCGTGTGTCCAGCCGCCGCCCTTGCTTCCTGTACCCTTTCAGAGCCTGGCGCACCCAGAAATCCTTTGTAAAGTCTGGCAACCCCTGCCACTTGAATAAAAACGCCAAACCGGCCAACTTCTTATCCAATACCGACTGAGACACTCTTGCCTCGATATTTCTGGACAAAAAGTACCACACCAACGTTCTCACCTCCGGTCCCGAGAGGTGCACCTCAGATTCCATTACCAAGCTACTCCATTCTACCCATACTTTTTCATAGGCCGCCCAAGTACCCGCACTCACCGATTTTTTAATCCAGGTGGAGATGATTCCAATGGAATCTGCCACAGCCACTCCGGACAGGGGACCCCTCGCTCCTCTGCTTCCGGCACCAACTCCCGGAACCTGTCCCACTGGAACCGAGACAAAGCATCAGCCACAACATTTTCAACCCCCGGTAAATGCACCGCATAAACAAACACATTCAGCTGCAGACACCGCAGTACCAAGTGTCTCAAGAGCCGAATCACTGGGGGAGAGGACGCGGTCACGCGATTTATCACCTGCACGACCCCCAGGTTATCCCCATGGAAGCGCACCTTCCGATCCCGGAAAGACGTGCCCCACAACTCAACCGCCAGCACCACTGGAAACAGCTCCAGTAGCACCAAATTTTTCGTAAAACCCGCAGCCAGCCAGGACTGAGGCCAGGGGCCCGCACTCCACTGTCCTTGAAAAAAGGCCCCAAAGCCTGATCCCCCAGCCGCGTCTGTGTACAGCTCTAGGTCAAAATTGCTGACCGGGCCAGACATCCACAAGGCCCTACCGTTAAAGGCCTCTAGAAAAGAGTGCCAGACCCGCAGGTCCTCCCTGTGCTCCTTCACCAGCCTTACATAGTGGTTAGGCAAACTAACCCCTGCCGTGCTGGCAGACAGACGCCGACAAAAAATTCTCCCCATCGGGAGGATCCTGCAGGCAAAGTTGAGCTTCCCCAAGAGCGACTGCAGCGCTCTCAGTTGTACCTTGCGCATGCCAATCATCCCCCTGACCTCCGCCTTGAGGCCCTCCAACTTGTCCGCCGGCAGCCTGCATTCCCTAGCCTCGGAATCGATGACTATGCCCAAGAACTGAATGACTGACCTAGGCCCCTCCGTTTTGTCGGGCGCCAGTGGCACCCCAAAACGCTCCGCTATGTGCTCCAGCGTGGCCAACAAAACCGCGCAAACCTTTGACCCCGCCGGTCCAATGCAGAGAAAGTCATCCAGATAATGGATAACCGAATCCACCCCCGCCACGTCTCGTACCACCCATTCCAAGAAAGAACTGAACTGTTCGAATAATGCGCAGGACACTGAGCAACCCATGGGCAGGCACTTGTCCACATAGAATTCGCCCTCCCAGTGACACCCCAACAACCGAAAGCTGTCCGGGTGCACCGGCAACAGCCGGAAAGCCGCCTCGATGTCCGACTTGGCCATCAACGCCCCCCGGCCGTACCGCCTAACCCAACTCACCGCCGCGTCGAACGAAGTGTAGCACACTGAACAATCCTCCGCATTAATCGCATCGTTCACCGACCCCCCTTTTGGGAAGGAGAGGTGGTGTATGAGCCTGAACTTGTTTGGTTCTTTCTTCGGTACCACCCCCAACGGGGAAACCACCAGGCCTGCTAACGGAGGGGACTCAAACGGGCCACCCATTCGGCCCAGCCCGACCTCCTTACGCAGCTTCTCGGAAACCACTTCCGAGTGTTGCATAGCTGAACGTAAATTTTTGGACATTGGCGGAATCGCGGTCAAATTAGCAGGGATACGAAAACCAACCGTAAAACCCTCCTCCAGGAGCTGGGCAGCCGCCCTGTCCGGATACCTACCGAGAAACGGCAGCATCCTTTTCACCATCACCGGCGTGCTCCCTCTTGCCTGAAGGATCGCCGGAACGGCCCTTGCCCTGCTTGAAGCAGCGGGAAGAGGGGTGATTACCCCCACACCCGGAGCATTCATGCTTGTACCGGCACGACCCCCCGAATTTGCAGTTTCCCTCATTGAACTGCCAACAAACCCCCTTTTTCTTTCCGGCCGACTGTCCCAGGGAAGAGGCCCCGCCGGCCCCCCCCTGAAAAAACGGAGCCGCTGTCCTCGGAGCCGTCATAAGCCGCATCCAAAGGCTAATGTCCTTCGCGTCCCACCGAATGTCCGGCCTAATCGCCCGGCGTTGCCTAAATTGCTCGTCATAACGAAGCCAACCCGTTCCCCCATAACAACGATAGGCCTCGCTAATCGCCTCCTGGTAGCTGAAGAGCGCCGAACAGTGTTCGGGGTTCTTCTCGCCAATCACACTGGCCAAAATAGAATAAGCCTGCGACCAATTCGCAAACGTGCGAGGTATGAGCCGATACCTCCGCTTTTCCTCGTCCTCCTTTTTGGAGTCCTCTGGCTTCACCCTGTCCAAGTTGAATTTCTCCAACGGTAACAAAGCGAATATCTCCACATATTCGCTCTTCCAGATTTTTTCCCGAACCTCTTGTTTCAAATGTGCCCCCAGCGGCGCATCATAACAAGTGTACACTTGCCCCTTTGCTTCATCCGCTAACCGCACCAAATCCCGCTTCTTGCCTGTGGCCCCTGCCGGCTCGGCCGTCCCTGCCGGCTGCGCCGCCGGTCCTGACCCCAAGCCACCCCCGTTCACCTCCTTCTCAGTCGCCACTACCGCCGTTGGGGCAGCTGCCGCAGCCGCCGCAGCCCCCCCTCCCGGCCCCCAAGCCGCGGTCGGGCCCGCGGGGGGTCTGTCCCCCCCTTTTAGCTGGCTAACCAACGCCTCTAGCCCCGACAAAAATCTTTGCAACCCCGCATCCACCCCAGGATTCCCCACCAGTGCGTCCGTAACCTGGGAAGATGTCGCACTGCCCCCAGACACCGCAGGCACCACCAACCTATCCCGGGCCACCCCCACCCGGCCCCCAACAATCACATCATCACACCGTGAATTTGAAACAAATGTGGAAAAGGACTTACCGGGCTGCGTGGAAGCAATCCCATCAGCCGATCGTCTGGACTCCCTCGCTGTAGGCACCGTCCTGGGCACGACCTCCTCCTCCGAACCGGACAGCTCCCCATCCGACTGGTCCTCGCACAACCCCTCTTCCCCCGATGATGACGCCCCGGGCAGCTCGGTCCCGGCGGCCGAAGGCCCAGGGCCGGATTCGCTCTCCCTGCGGGCCCTGGACCCGTTAGCGGATTTTGCCGGCGCTTTCCTGCCAGGCGTAACTCTGCTGCGGTCTTCCTCTTGCCTTCTCCCCCTCGCCGTCTGGGCCTCCTGCAAGTGGCTAGCCGTAGCAGTTGAGGGGCTAGCCACCGTAACCTGGGATCCCTCTCGCCGAGGCCTGCTCACCGGGCCCGTCTCCACCTGCTCCACACGTCGGGCGGGCACGGCCGCCGCACCTGAGCCCCCCGGCCGTCCCCCCCTCTGTCCTAGGGTGCTTCTGGTCCCCCCTGCCGGGCCCTCAATGACCCCTGTAGCCGCCGCCGCACGCTTTGCGGGGGGGCCCGATGGGGCCCCGTTCCTGCCGCCTTCCGACCGCTGCTGACAAGGGGATGGGCTGGGTGAATATCTGCGGGGGGGGGCGCGACGAGCGCGACCGCGCGGTCCCCCGGCCGGTGTGACTGGGCCCCGATAGCGCTGCTTCCCCACCACTCTGAGTAATGTCCTGGCCCGTGTGGTTAGGCCCCGACGGCGCCGCGCCGCTTGCTGCCCCGTTCTGAGGGAGAAGTGTCCCCAGCTGACGCTGCAGCCAGTCCTCCCCCCGCACCGCCGCCTCAGCCCTAAGCTGTGCAAACAAGGCTTCAATCCCTGCCATCTCGCCGCCCCTACCTGTGTCCCAACGCTTGCTGTGCAGAAAAATCCCAGTTGCAGGCTGTACAGACCATGCAACTTTGCTCCCCCACGCCTGTCTGCCCGGGAAACTGGAAGGTGGGAGATAGATATAATCTCCCCTCCCACCGCTCCTGCTCCTCCTCCCCCCCCAGCTACCAGGGTTCTGTTAACCCTGTCATGGCCGGCCCTACGCTGACTTGCAGTTGGGCTCCGTGCCTCACTTGAACATGTCATTGTGGCCCAGCCATTCAAACAGCCAGAGTGCTGAACCCAGAAGAAAGACCGTCACTGGAGGGATCCACTTCATTGGTAAGCCTGTCATATTGTGCTAGAATGCAGTGCAGAAATTAAAAATCCTTCATCCTTTCTCCAGTTGTAAAACATTTTTGTAGACTGTCTAATATCAAGAATAAAATTTGGTAGTGCAAAGGAGCTGCCAGGGGATGGAATACTAGTTGCAGAAGGAAAACCCAATGAAGAAATGCACAGAAGATGAACTTTAAACTTTGGATATTAAGGTACTGTCTCAAAATAAATAAAATGAGCTGACACTGGAGAACAAAATAGTTTAAACAGGCACTGCTAAGTGCATGAATGTTGCATAGAGCTACTGTCATGTACCTGACTGGAGGCTGAAGGGACAAAGGGGCTTCCCTTGTGGCTGAGTGGAGAGTACCCATGAAGGTGGTGACAGAGGGTGCTATACCCACATATGCACAGTCTGCCTAAAGGTGAAGCTGCTGAATGATTTCAGATGTGAGGACACCCAAGAGCATAGAAGTAGTCACAGCAGATGATTCAATGGAGGTGCTGGTGGATCTTGACAGATGGGTAAGGCAGGAATCATGGTCAAAGGCCAAGCCGGTGGTCAAACACAGGAAGTCAGTCAGGAGCAGAGGCAGAAGTGGGGTTGAGATCAAGCCGGAGTCAAACACAGGATATCAATCAGGAATAAGGCAGAAGCAGGTCCATGGAGCAAGTCAGGTTCAGAGCCAGGAGAGAAGCCAGAGCAGGTCAGGGGTAATCCGGGTCAGAAGCACAAAGCACCAGAGCACAGGATATAAGGTTGACGATAATCCACAGGATATAAGGTGGATGATAATCCAGCAATTTATGAGAGGAACTGCTGTCCTTGTATAGGCCAGTAGATGCTGGCAATTAGCACGCTTTGCACTTTCGTGCACAAAGATTTGGCACTGTGTGCTATTCACTAATTAGCACGGCTACATTGGCATACTTGCCACTGCCAGGTCTTCTTGGAATTCTTCCCTGACAGCTACTGTCAGCAATGACAGGGAAGCTTACATTTATCTATTCACTATACTCACAGCTGCTAGCAGCTCTGACCCTCTGCTGTCCCTCTCAGATGCATACCGCAGCTTCTAGTGACCAAGGGGTTGAGGACACGATCAGTTTTGTGCCTGCTTGTACATCAATATAGTTCTGCAAGGCACAGATTTGTTACACTCTCTGACTTAGGGATGCCCTGTGAATCCCTCCTCCTGGCTTCCAGATAGCTGGCGATTTTAGATAAGATTTTATCGGCCCAGGAACAAGGAAGATAAATATAGTAGGACCTCCTACTCACCTGTACATATGAAAATTTGGGTGCAAAGAAATAAGTAGCCTGGAGTTCAGTTTTACATCCAAGCTAGAGAAGTTTCTAAAATTAAAATGGGTGTTTGAAGACAAATCAAATGTGATACCAGAAAGACGTTCAAGCTAAAATATTTAAGAACTACTCTTCATTATAGCATTATAGTCCCAGTTCTTTTTCTTGTTACTCACCTTATTCCACAATTCCTCGGTAGTTTCAAAAAGTGGACCAACAAAAGGATTCACAGCAGCATTACAGACAAGGATGTCAATTTTCCCATAAATATCAAGTGCCTTAAATAAAGAGGGATACTATGTTGTAAAACATGTCGGTTAACTAATGAGCACATATTAATTTGTAGCAGGTTCATACGGATAAGAAAAATCTCATAAACCCCAACATAGCACTTATTTTATTTGCAAAAATGGTTGGGTAGCTGGGAACATCCATGGGGGACGTGTACCAATGCAACAACAATATTTTTTTTTCTCATTACCGTTCAATAGAGACAACATTTAAAAATAAATAAAGGAACTTTTGGTCCAGATTGAATAACAGTTTGACCACAATGCAGCCTATTTACGGTTCAGCAAATTTACCAAATTTGGCCAATTCACCTGCATGTTCAAAACTCCTGTTGATGCAGCCAGAAGTCTAATATAGCAGCTGTATCACTACTGCCTCTAAATGGCAGATACTCACCAGCTTCAGTTTGAGATTGTAATATCACTCAAGCATTTAGATTTCCCAATGCCATTGTATCAGTTGTGGTGGGTGGTCGGTCCATACTCATCGTTATTGATGCTGGATCTACATGGCTTGACATTGGGGGGGTTGCGTGCTTGCTGCCTGCCAGATAAAGAAGCTATTTTGTAAAGGGGAGTGGTAAAGCTTCTGCTCTTGCATTGTCCCCCCCCCCAACCCAAGTTGATGGGGACTACTGTTGGGCAAACGGTTCGGCCCGAGCATGAGTCCGGACCAAACATTGGCTGTTTGCCCATTCGATGAACATCCAAATTGTTAGGGCGTTTGACCGTTTGTTCGGCCCACCAAATGCCCCACAACGCACTGCAGCACTGCCCATTGCATTGGAAACCCTTATTGGCTGAAACAATGAAAGCTTTGCCCAACAAGGGCACATTGCACTATCAGAGACATGACTGGACACTATCATAATGCTCTCTAATCATGGCTCATTGTCCTTAGTCCAAATGCACACTATTAAATATTCTTCCCATAGAAGCCATGTGCAGTGTGATATTGGTGTGGAGAAAGATAAAATCAGGGCTCTGTACATTGCTATTGCTACTAGCTAGTTATTGTGCTATAGTGATTATATTGCAAGTATAATTTTAGTGTGAATATATACAGTGTGATGGTAGTGTGACCGTTCATTTTTACTTCAAGGTCAGTTTATTGTGCAAGGTTTATCAGTTTAGAGTGTCAGGGCAGTGATATTACATTATATTGAAGTGCATAATTTTTTTTTTTTTAACAAAAAATATTGCAATAAGCGTTTATTGATTGGTTTGCGCAAAAGTTATAGCGTCTACAAAATAGGGGATAGTTTTATGGCATTTTTATTAATATTAATTTTTTTTACTAGCAATGGCGGCGATTAGCGATTTTTATTGGTACTGCAACCTTATGGCGGACACTTAACACATTTTTGGGATCATTGGCATTTTTATAGCGATCAGTGCTATAAAAATGCATCGATTACTGTAAAAAGATCACTGGCAGGGAATGGGTTAACACTAGGGGCGAGGAAGGGGTTAATTAGGTTTCCTAGGTGTTTTCTAAAAAGGTTGGGGGGGGTGCGACTGACTAGGAGAAATGACAGATTGCCGTTCATACATTGCATGAACAGACGATCAGTAATTTCTCCCCCTGACAGGACCGGGATCTGTGTGTTTATACACACACACAGCTCCCGGTTCTCGCTCTGTAATGAGCGATCGCGGATGCCCGGCGGTGATCGCGCCCGCCGGGCACGCGTGTCGGCACCAGGGGCAAGCACCCACCCCTAATGGCTGAAATGCGAAATGACGTAATATTACGTCGTTTCGCGCAGCCGAGCCGACCTGCCGCCGTAAAAACCGCTGATCGGCTAGTGGTTAACAATTGGATGGCTATATTTACCATACACTGATTTTTATGCAGTACCGATTACTGTATACAGTATTTATCATTTGCAATATAATTATTGCATATGGTACCTTTTTGCACCTTAGCACGGGTATAAATAAATATTTGATTCATTTTAAGTAGTGATTGAGATGCAATACTTATGGTACTTGTAAAGTTCGGCGATAACATAATTGTGGCCGCATTACTCCAGTTAGTAATTTGTATTAGGTCGTGGGTTGTTCTTCCTGTTTTGTAGTTTTTTTTTATATAAATCTTTTTAATATTGGTTCTATATGATAAAATATTGTTATTGGCCGTAACTAGCTCGTTTGAGTCGTTACTGGCAGTTATGTCCATAACCAATATGTTGTTTTTGTGACCCGATCCCTGCACTTCACAACGAGGTTTGGTCCATTTAAGTGGTGTCAGAACGTCGCCCTATCCCCATTGACAACGTCTGCTGTGACAAAACGTGTATTTGGGGGGAGACGTGCTGACGTCACCACGCTTTAGCAGAGGAGGAAGGGCTCCGTATGCGCCAGCCGGCAACTGTTTTTAACTACTTGCCGACCGCCCACCGTCGTTATACGTCATCACTTTAGAGATGAATATCTCGGTAACGGTAGCAGCTGCTGCCACAATCGAGATATTCATCTCTTCTGTGGGCGGCCGTGTTAACGATAATGGCGGTCTCCGCGGCGAATCCGCCGCGAGATCGCCGTTATCGGTGGCGGGAGAGGGGCCCCCCCCCCTCCCGCCGCTGTTCCGCGCCCTCCGCCGCTTACCGGAGCCGTCGGTAGCGGCGGAGGAGATCGCGACCATCCGGATGGTGAGCGGGGACGAGACTGAAGGAAAAATCTCCTTCGCCCGTCCCCATAGCTCCGCTGGGCGGAAGGGACGTCAAAACGTCAGTCCCGCCCAGCGTCTTAAAGAAACATTTTTTTTTTGTCATTTGAAAAAATGACATTTCCAAATTTTTTTTTTTTTTTTTGCATTTAAGCCTAAATATGAGATCTGAGGTCTTTTTGACCCCAGATCTCATATTTAAGAGGACCTGTCATGCTTTTTTCTATTACAAGGGATGTTTACATTCCTTGTAATAGGAATAAAAGTGATAATTTTTTTTTTTTTTTTTTTTCAGTGTTAAAAATTGTAAAATAAATAAAAATAAATGCGAAAAGCAAAAAAAAATTTTTTTAAAGCGCCCCGTCCCGACGAGCTCGCGCGTAGAAGCGAACGTATACGCGAGTAGCGCCGACATATGAAAACGGTATTCAAACCACACAAGTGATCGTTAGAGCGAGAGCATTAATTTTAGCCCTAGGCCTACTCTGTAACTCAAAAAATGCAACCTGTAGAATTTTTTAAACGTCGCCTATCAAGATTTTTAAGGGTAAAAGTTTGACGCCATGCCACGAGCGGGCGAAATTTTTAAGCGTGACATGTTGGGTATCATTTTACTCGGCGTAACATTATCTTTCACAATATATAAAAAAATTGGGCCAAATTTATTGTTGTCTTATTTTTTCATTTAAAAAAGTGAATTTTTTCAAAAAAAAGTGCGCTTGTAAGACCGCTGCGCAAATACGGTGTGACAAAAAGTATTGCAATGACTTCCATTTTATTCTCTAGGGTGTTAGAAAAAAAAAATATATAATGTTTGGGGGTTTTAAGTAATTTTCTAGCAAAAAAAAAATGGTTTTGTCTCGTAAACACCGACTCTGAAAAACAGGCCCGGGGCTAAAGTGGTTAAACTACCTATGTAAGTGCAATATTATTTTTTCTATTAAATTTATCCTACTGTATTACGCTATGGTTAGTGTCCTCTTTTCCCTTTGCATTGGCTTTTGTGACGATAACGAGCGTATTCATCAAACCTTTTCCTTGGCTCTTTGTGTTTCCTGGTGTACTCCCGGTACACATGCAAGTTTAAAGGCCGCGGCTGGGATATAGCCGTTTATACTATGCCATCTGGTAAGCCGACATCTTATGTGGTAGTGTGCACCTCTGTCCGTGGCGTGATATGCAAGAAACCCAAGTTTGATACTATCCACATGCAACCTGTTATTACCATCAATGTGGACTTTGTGATCAATACACAATAGTTTTCTGTGGTTCACTATTTTTCTTGGAGTTGTCCTAATAGATTTTTCAATATATTTTTGTATGTATATGGTCATTTAGAGTGTGCACCGTTATTGATTAATCACTGGTTTAATTTATTGGCGAAGTCCTTAAATTTTTAATTTCAAATTATTTCCGAAGGTGATTTTTGCTTAATTTTAGTGCACTGGTGTTTTACCAATTTTAATTTTTTGGTGTATTTCACTATTTTTCATGTTTTGGCACAGTCTTTTCTTTATTAATTTTCAAACTTTGCCTCAAGCAGATCAAACTTGTCAAAAACACCAGCCATTTGGGTACCACATGCTTGACAGGTATTTAACCTCCCACAACTCATTTAAGTCCCCTCAGCAGCCTGATGGGCACTGATAGGCATCCCTGGTGGCACTGTGGATGGGCACAGATTGGCAGCTGCCAGGGCACCTTTTGGCATATCCCTGGTGGTCTAGGGTGGAATACCTGGTGGTCCAGTGTGGGTGGCAATCCCTGGTGGTCCTGGGCTGATAAACAATCAGCACAGACCCCCGTCAGGAGAGCAGCCGATCAGCTCTCCTCTACTCGCATCTGTCATGCGTCTCACGCGAGTGAGGAAAAGCCAGTCAACAGCTCTTCCTGTTTACATTGTGATCAGACACGGATGATTACTTGGCACTGATAGGCAGAGCTGCCTATCAGTGCCACCCATAAGTACCCATCAGATCAGCCTTTCAGTGGTGCACATCAGTGCCACCTCATTGGTGCCGCCTTATCAGTGCCCATGAGTGAAGAAGAAAAACGTATTTACAAAATGTTATAACAGAAACAAAAGAAAACTTAATTTTTTTCCAAATTGTCTGTCTTTAATTGTTTAGCAAACAATAAAAACTGCAGAGGTGATCAAATACCACCATTCTGTTTGGGTACAGTGTAGCATGACCGTGCAATTGTCATTTAAACAGCGACAGTGCTGAAAGCTGAAAATTGGCTTGGGCAGGAAGGGGGTGTAAGTGCCTGGTATTGAAGTGGTTAAAAAAAAAATCCTTTAGTATTACTTTAAATGCAGCATGTTAATTGATTTGACCATTGATAGTTTTAACCTTTAGACACAACACCTTTATTCACTTGATTTCCCTGATTTTATATCTCTCTCTCTCGCATATAAGCTCCTGTCCCCCAAGCACACCAGTTCAAGCACCGCATGGCATCTTTTTTCCTGCGTAGCCCCTTGAACTCCTACGGTTCACACATTTTGGAGGCGTGGTGGTGGAACAACCTCCAACACTACTGTACCTTGTCCTGCATCCTTCCTAGCTGCCAGCAGAGTCACCCAATGCTCTGTGAAAGATAGGCAATGTCCCGGTTCATGCCTGCTGGACCATGAGTCAGCGGTAATATGCACCTTACCGCTGACCGCCCTGTCCAGTGTGGCATGGACACTGCCCTCCACATGCCGGAATCGCCTTCCATGAGAAAAAAAAGTGGCGTTTGGGAACCTGCCACTGAGGTACCGCACATTCCACAAACTCACGGAAGAGGGCAGAGTCTACCAACTGAAAAGACAGCAGTTGAAGTGCTAGCAATTTAGCCAAGCTAGCATTTAACTGCTGGGCATGTGGATGGCTGGAAGCGAACTTCTTTCGGCTCTGCAGCAGCTGTGGCAGGGAAATTTGCCTGGTACAAGCTGATATCGGTGTACCGATAGCAGATAGCCCACAAGTACTTGGCTGTGACACACCCAATCCTACACCTTCATTCCTCTCAGTGTAGGCTTCAGAGAGGACTGAAGGTATAGTGGGGTTGGAGATCCCAGCTGATGAGGGGCAAGGGGAGGTCCGCTTTGTTCTTTGGTGTGGGTCTTTGAGGTACGCTTGCCAACGAACTGCATGGCAGGTCGACATATGTCTGGTCAAGCATGTGGTGCCCAAGCGGGTGATGTTTTGGCCACTTGAGATACGCTTGCGACATATGTTGCAAATAGCAGCGGTTCTATCCGATGCACTCATCTCAAGAAAGCCCACACCAAAGAACTTAACTTTTGGAATAACACGGAGAGACAACAGCGCCCTGCATATGCAGAGCTCTGCGGTGTGATGCCCTTAAGTTAGCCCCTGGCTCAGAGATGTGCCTCCTCTTAGGCACCCACGTGGAGTCAGTGACCTCATCATCCCCTCCCTTCCCTGCAAACCTGGCAGTAAGCTGTAGCTGGGGGGGGGGGACACGACTGCCAGATTGCTGTCCTTCTTGGGAACCCCCACTCTGGGCTCACGTTACTGCCTTCCTCTAGCTGGGTACCATCATCGGAGCCTTCAAAACACTGCGCATCCTCCTGCAGCATGTACCCAACACTGTGGTCAAACAGTTTGGGGGACTCCTCAGGAGGACATGGTGGGGCTAGGGAAGGAGTGACTGATGCCATTGAGCAGAGGGAAGAGGCCACGTTGGCAGC
Organism: Rana temporaria; assembly: GCF_905171775.1. Lineage (NCBI taxonomy): Eukaryota > Metazoa > Chordata > Amphibia > Anura > Ranidae > Rana > Rana temporaria. The sequence goes on from NC_053489.1 coordinate 225,894,291, forward strand.
TGCTTTGCCAGACAAAGTACCCTGAGCCTGGGAGAGAAGATGAGGATGGCTTTGTCATCCATTCTACCAAGTCTTTGGCATGTTGCGGCTCAACACGGCCAGCTGCCGGAAAAAGGATGAGCGTGTCCCACGGCCATGTGCCGATGAGGATGCACAGTGTCCACGACCAGCGCCGTTGCCTCTAGACGCAGAGCCTGCTTGCCCTCTTTTATCGGCTCGTGACTCTGCCTCTCCTTGTTGTCCTTCCAGACATACTAATGGCCTGCAGGGAGATGTAGCTGCACAACGCTGGGATGTGTAAATTATATATCACACACACACACTGAAGCTAGCAGAATCAACTGCCTGCAGTATTAGTAAGAGAACACCAGCAATTGTCTTCAGTTATCTTTAGTTGCACACTGTGCAAAGACACAGTACACTAACTGACAATACTTGCAGATCCCTGACTGTGGTATTAATATGAGAACACCAGCAATGGTATTCATGCAAGCTTTAGTTGCACACTGTACAAAGGACACAGTACACTAAGTGAAAATACTGCAGCTAGCACAATCACCTGCCTGCCAGTGTATTAGGAAGAGAATACAGAAATGGATCTAGCTAAACTCAATACAGTGTGTGTATATATATATATATATATATATATATATATATATATAAACACACACACACACACACACACACACACACAGGATGCATATATATCCTCTACACACTAACTGCGGCTAACTCACTCGCCTGCCTGCTCAACTCAATTGAAATGACACTGTCTTTCACCAACGCCGCAACACAATACATAAAGCCGACTTCCAGGCAGCCTTATATAGTGTGGGGCGTGTACTAAATCCCCACCTTGGCTTTGGCCAATTACAGCTCCCTGTACAGACGGCACTGTGATTGGCAAAGCATGCGGGTCATAGTGCATGTTTGGCCAATCATTAGCCAGCAATGCACTGCGATTCCGCAGTGAATTATGGGCCGCGACGCGCCACTCGAATTTGGAGCGAACAGACCATAACGTTCGCAATTTGACAAACTATGGAACATACAATGTTCGAGTTGAACATGAGTTTGACTCAAAAACGAAGCTCATCCCTACCTGGGAACAGAGGGAGTAACTGAAGCAAATACTGGAGCAGAATTTGCAACAGACGGGGACGGTGACCAAGAAGCAAACTTCAGTGGGACCCAGCCAGCAGAGACAACACTTGCAGAGCAGCCTTGTGCGTGAAGCTAGGGACTGAGCAGGCCAGATTGGTTAAAGCTTGGTAGGGACCCAGCAGAGTGTGAAAGGAGTCCAAGAGCCCTTTTACACCGAGGCGCTGCAAAAAACGCCCTTAGCGCTATTACCGTGTGTTTAGGGAGCTAGCGGTCAAATTAACACAACGCTGCAGGAGTTTTTCCAGTGTTATTGAAGCATGGGCAATTTCAGTCCTGCCGTTGTAGGTGCTCTTTTTTTGCTTGCATGTTTACATTTTTGGGAGATCATGTGACTTTTCTACAGCTCAGAGCGGATTATAGGCGCTATTCAGGCGTTTTTTTCAGCGCTTTCAATGAAGAGGAGCGTTTTTGGAGCGGTTTTCCTGGCCCAAAAGTGCTGCTTGCAGGACTTCTCAAAGCCGCAGCAGTGCAACGCCTCTGTGTGAAAGGATCCATTGAGATGCATTTAGAGCGTTTAAATAGCGCTATTTTTAAACGCTATAAAAACACTCCAGTGTGAAAGGGGTCCAAGAGGGAAGTGTCAGAAAAAAAAAAATAATAATTCACAGCCCCCTGCATATAACACGCAGGCACAGTTTACCCTCTATTTTCAGGGTAAAAAAAAAAGTGAGTGTTATACGCCAATACAGCAAAGATTTTTATTTTTTATTTATTTTTTTATTTCTGACAACATGCTATACTAAAAACAGGTTTATGCAACACAGAACACATGACTCCTTTTAGTAAATCACTCCTTATTAATTTTTCTACCTTGCATTTCTTACCGTTGCCACTAGTTTCTCACGATCTTTTTCATTGCCCACATGACATGGAATTCCAGAAATGCTGAGTCCTTCTTCTTTCAGCTGTTTGACAGCTTTATCCACATTTTCAGTTTTACGACTACATAAAAGCACGTGAGCCCCATCTTGTGCCAAACGTCTTGCTATAGCAAAGCCGATCCTAAATGTGAATAAGCATAGTAAAGATGACATTGCAGGTGAATTCACCACACATGCACCTGTAGTGAAGGATTAGTAAATATCACAGTCTTTGTTTTATGAATATGCCCCTATAGTGTATATTAAAGCTCATAAAAAAGTAACATTACAAAAAAAACACAGCTTTAATTAAAGTGGATGTAACCCCACTGTTAAATTTAAATCATTAATACTGTTGTAATCTAGAATGCTAGACATCACTCCTGAATGTACCCATATATTATAAAATGTCACCCCCTCACCTGTCAGAAGCCCCGCAAAATTGCCGAATCTGTGGGCTTTTTTCCCCCGGTGGGCGGAGTTGTGATGTCACAGGACTCCTCCACCCACCACTACACTCCCACGGCCAGCCAGCGTTGCGAGGACGAGCCTCGTGCCTGTTGAGATTGACGTGCATGTGCAGGAGTGACAGAGCGCGTTCTGTGAAGAAGCAGATCGCGCTTACAACCCCTGTCACTTCTGCACACATGTGCATGTCCAGTGACAGTCGGGGATGATTTACATAGAAAAAAGCAGTGCAGCGCTACAAACAAAACACACAAAAAATAATAAAATAAAAATGGTAAGTCCAAAAAATGATCAATCGAAGTGAAGAAAGGGTTAAACTGACTCCTGGAACCTCACTGAGGTGTGCAGATGCAAAACTTCTTAAAACACAGCAAACAGATATCCTTAAATAGAAGTGCAAGCCGCTCACCTGAACGAATGGACCTGTGTGTGAGCAGCAGGTCAAATGTGCTGTCCCTCAAATGAGGGGGGTATAGGTATAACGGTGCCTCCATGGATGGTCCCTTTCTCCAAACGACTCCTAAAGATGGATGGTCAGCCGATACACTCTCACGTGGAATGGTGTCATGGAAGGGTATAAAGCAGACACATAGTGCTCTCCGTATGATCACAATAACAATAACATTTATTAAAAAGATATGGTACTCACAAATAAAGCACTATGTCCTAGTGCATGGAAAATGAGCATACAACATTTAAAAAGACCAGGTAGGTGACTGTCCTGACAACAAATGAAAGCCCCCCGCACGCGTATCGTCCCAAGGAACAGGACTTCAGAAGATAAGGGGCTACTGTGTCAGGATTCAGTATATATGGCAGCAGAACCCAGTTAGGCCAATTAGAGAAAACCCTGCCCCCAAGATAAAATACACCCATCACAGGATGTTTAAAAACATACACAGCCATCACCGCTGTAATGGGAAACTACAAGGTACAAACAGACAGGATGATCAAAAGCATTTCTTAACTGTAAGCAGGAGAACAATATTCCAATGTACACAGGCAGCCCCCATGTAATTAAACATCGCAGCAGCTCACAGCCACAGTCTCCATACAATATATACAGGAGACTGATAGAGTGGAAAAATAAACAGCGTTTAACTACTAAACTTATAGATCAATACCGTACAATGAAGCTGGGACTGTAAAGCATAATCGTGATAGCCCACGGCGTCCTCCATAACGTCACATGACATACCGTTGCTAAGGAGCCCACGCTGGACGCAAGGGTACACAAAAAACGCCGCCCATCATGGACGGCAACCCATGCGGCGTGAACCGCCCCTTCTGGGCAGCAACACTACGGCGCTGAACTGAGGGAAACCCCAGTAACGAACGTCGCTGTAGGCGGCAACATGTGTATCGGGGACCGCCCATTATGAACAGCACAGTGCCGTACTAAGGGAAACCACAATGACGTGGCGCCGCTAGATCCGCCCATCATGGGCGGCGGCCTCACATTACTGGCAGACAGGGAAATAGAAGAATAATTAGAGTCCTGACAAGCCACTCATACTTAAAGCATGGGGACTCGACGTAGATTACATCCAACATAGGAGACAGATTAAAAATAACTCAACAACGCTACAAACAAAACCGAAAGCATTAAAACAGGAAGTGGATGGGGGGGGGGGGGGGGGGGAAGGACAGAAAACACTAAACATTACCCAGACAAGTATCTTGTTTAAGATCACTAGTAAAGAACAATAGCATACATAACTAACGCGATGAACAGAGCATAATAAAGGACACAGCATGCAAAGACCAAAGACCAAGAGAGAGAGGAGAGGAGGCGGGAGAACAAAAAATTAGTGAAACCCCTGTAGGTGCAGGAATCTATAATTTAAGTGGGACCCCCCTTAATGATGAGGAAATTAAAGTACTCGATAAGGGTTTAAAATGTGCCCCTACTCGTAACTTAAATAAATTTCAAACCTACGTTAACCTTAAAAAATGTATCCGGACTTTGAACATCAAAAAGTATTTTTTGAATACACATTCCGCGATAAATGTGAATACTCCGGCCCCACCAGTACGTCAATATTCAAATTTACATAATAAATCGGTCTTCAATTCCCAGAATACAGATGCTAAACATCTTGAGGTCTTTAGTAATATGGTTGCAAAGAATCTGGACACATTGAAGGTCCGTAAGGTGAATGACCCTATCTTTATTAAAAATGGTATCCAATCTCTTTCCAAAAGGAAGGATCTGGTAATACGCCCTGCAGATAAGGGGGGAGGATTGGTGGTACTTAGTAAGACCTATTACAAGAACGAAATGGCCAATCTGCTTTGTGACATTTGCACCTATAGTACTTTGTCCAGGGACCCTATGCTTGAATATAAGAGTGAATTACACTATTTAGTGGAAAGAGGTAAACATATTGGGGTACTTGGCTCTAAGGAGGCACTATATCTAGATCCTTTATTCTGTCGTACCCCGATTATTTATTTTCTCCCTAAAATTCATAAGGATAGTACCAACCCACCTGGTAGACCGATAGTGAATGGGATCGATTCGGTCTCTTCACTTTTAGGTCAATATATAGACTCTTTTCTGCAGCCGTTGGTCACCAACACAAAAGTCTTTGACTATTCCATCTTCTTGTTTGTTAATCACGGCAGATGTCAGTTCATTATATACTATCATCAGTCATGAGGATGCTCTGACATCTGTGAAGTGGGCACTTGAGTCCTCTGGATTATCAAAAAGACATCAGAATTTTTTGATTGACAGTTTGATATTTGATTGTCCAAAAACTATTTTTGGTATGATAAACAGTTCTATCTCCAAACCAGAGGAGTTGCCATGGGGGCACGTTTTGCGCCAAGCGTAGCCAATTTATTCATGGCACACTGGGAGGAACAGGCTATCTATAAACGTAAACCCCCGCAGCTTATCTGCTACCAACGATACATAGACGATCTGATCATGATCTGGGATGGAGATAGAACTAGTTTTGATGAGTTTGCATCTAAATTAAATGCCAATGACAAAAATATTATTCTTACGTGGAACATTAGCCATGACCATTTAGTCTTCTTAGATCTAGATCTCACTAAGGTAGACAACCAGGTGATTTTGAAGACACATTTTAAGACAACGGACTGTAATTCCTACATTTCTACAGAAAGCTGTCACCACACTAAATGGTTATTTAATATACCAAGGGGCAATTTGTGCGCTTAAGGCGTAATTGCACCCAAGAAAGTGATTTTGTTTCTCAATCACAGGCCTTATCCAAGCGTTTTCTTCAGAAAGGTTATGACAGGGATTTGCTGGATAGAGAAATGGAAACAGTCCTCAATCTTGACAGAAACACCTTGGTCTTAAATAAAACCTAAAAAAGATCGAAAGGATCTTTCAGGCATCCGAATGGTTTTAGACTATAATATACAATATCGTAAATTTGAAAATATTGTACTGAAGCATTGGCCTATTCTTAAAAATTATAGATTACTGGGTCCTCTGTTGCCAGATCATCCTCAATTTGTGTATAAGAGAGCGCCTTCACTCAGGGACAAATTGGCCCCAGGAGTTATAGATCCACCTGTTAATACTGAGAATAGGATTTTTGACTTTCTTACCGGCTTCCATGCGTGTGGCAGATGTCCACCTTGCAGGAAGGCTAAGAAGAATGTTAAGAAACTTAAAGAATTCACAGCAACAGCTACAGGAAAAAAACTATAAAATTAAGGATCTCATTACTTGTGATACCATAGTCTATGCACTACTATGCGAATGCGGACTTCAGTATGTGGGAAGAACGTCCAGACCTTTACATGCAAGGATTGGTGAACATGTAACCAATATTAAAAAGGGACTTGTCACCCACAATGTGTCTAAACATTTTAGATTGCACCATGGCCGCAGCCCGGCAGGGTTGCAGTTCTGGGCTATTGAAAAAGTAGCGAATCATTGGCGAGGTGGAAATTTCATTAGACATCTCAGCCAACGAGAATCTTTCTGGGTCTATGAATTAAAAGTGGGAGTACCATTGGGGTTAAATGTAGAATTTGACCTTAACTGTTTTATTTCAGATCGTTAGTTTATATCTCGTTTTCTTGATTATGAGTTTTTATATTTTATTTTTATTATTTTTCGAATATTGTTAACTAGTTAGGTGGCTGTGCTGATGTCTCTGTTTTTAATTTTTAATTCTATCATTTTCTATATGTCTTTTTCATATATATTTCTCCCTTTTCTCTATCCACTGTTGAGTGAAGCTTTTTGGCTCCCTCCTCTGGTTTGGGGTTATATTTGGAGAAAAATTAGATGATATTATTATTTCTATCCATGAACAGCTACTGTACTTGCATCTTTGGTCTTTGCATGCTGTGTCTTTTATTATGCTCTGATCATCACGTTAGTTATGTATGCTATTGTTCTTTACTAGTGATCTTAAACAAGATACTTGTCTGGGTAATGTTTAGTGCTTTCTGTCCTTCCCCCATCCACTTCCTGTTTTAATGCTTTCGGTTCTGTTTGTAGTGTTGTTGAGTTATTTTTAATCTGTCTCCTATGTTAGATGTAATCTACGTCGAGTCCCCATGCTTTAAGTATGAGTGGCTTGTCAGGACTCTGATTATTCTTCTATTTCCCTGTCTGCCAGTAATGTGAGGCCGCCGCCCATGATGGGCGGGTCTAGCGGCGCCACGTCATTGTGGTTTCCCTTAGTACGGCACTGTGCTGTTCATAATGGGCGGTCCCCGCTACACATGTTGCCGCCTACAGCAAAGTTCGTTACTGGGGTTTTCCTCAGTTCAGCGCCGTAGTGTTGCTGCCCAGAAGGGGCGGTTCACGCCGCATGGGTTGCCGCCCACGATGGGCAGCGTTTTTTGTGTACCCTTGCGTTCAGCGTGGGCTCCTTAGCAACGGTATGTCATATGACTTGCTATGGTCATGTGACGTTATGGAGGACGCCGTGGGCTATCGCGATTATGCTTTACAGTCCCAGCTTCATTGTGTGGTATTGATCTATAAGGTTAGTAGTTAAACGCTGTTTATTTTTCCACTCTATCAGTCTCCTGTATATATTGTATGGAGACTGTGGCTGTGAGCTGCTGCGATGCTTAATTACATGAGGGCTGCCTGTGTACATTGGAATATTGTTCTCCTGCTTACAGTTAAGAAATGCTTTTGATCATCCTTTGTTTGTACCTTGTAGTTTTCCATTACAGCGGTGATGGCTGTGTATGTTTTTAAACATCCTGTGATGGGTGTATTTTATCTTGGGGGCAGGGTTTTCTCCAATTGGGTTCTGCTGCCATATATACTGAATCCTGACACAGTAGCCCCTTATCCGCTGAAGAAGTCCTGTTCCTTGGGACAATACGCGTGCGGGGGGCTTTCATTTGATGTCAGGACAGCCACCTACCTGGTCTTTTTAAATGTTGTACGCTCATTTTCCATCCACTAGGACATAGTGCTTTATTTGTGAGTACCATATCTTTTTAATACATTTTATTGTTATTGTGATCATACGGAGAGCACTATGTGTCTGCTTTATACCCTTCCATGACACCATTCCACGTGAGAATGTATCGGCAGACCATCCATCTTTAGGAGTCGTTTGGAGAAAGGGACCATCCGAGGAGGCACCGTTATACCTATACCCCCCTCATTTGAGGGACAGCGCATTTGACCTGCTGCTCACACACAGGTCCATTCGTTCAGGTGAGCGGCTTGCACTTCTATTTAAGGATATCTGTTTGCTGTGTTTTAAGGAGTTTTGCATCTGAACACTTCAGTGAGGTTCCAGGAGTCAGTTTAACCCTTTCTTCACTTCAATTGATCATTTTTTGGACTTACCATTTTTATTTTATTATTTTTTGTGTGTTTTGTTTGTAGCGCTGCGCTGCTTTTTTCTATGTACTCTGTTCAAGGATTTATTGACCTTCAGTGTTCAGCTGCTTTGTTTTTTGTGCGTTTCTTTGCACAGTCTGCTTCTTCTTCTATTTACTAGTCGGGGATGATTGGTGCAGCAGGGACAGCTGTTAACACTGTGATCCCCATGCATGGTTTTCATCAGCCGATTCTCCTTCTCTCCCTCCCGTGGCTTTCACCTGAAAAGCCATGTATGTGGGGGGGGGGGAATCGCGGTGTTCACAGCTGTCCCTGCTGCACTGATCAACCCTGACTGTCCTCCGTGTCTGCCTCCTCCAGCGCCCCCCCCCCCCCTTCTCTGTTTAGACCCCTGACATGTCACAAATCCCACCTTCCCATCAATAGTACAAATACAATTGCAAATTAAATTGTAAAAATTAAAAACACTGGTCCCAAAAAAGCTTTTGAAAAAATAAAAAATCGTAAAATAAAAAATAATAATCTGACACTGTCCACTATCCTGACACCATCCTGCACACACTACCCACCACTGTACACACTGCATTCCTGTGATTCACACCGCATTGCTGTTTAGATCACATGCGATGTCTGTGTGTGATGCGATTTCAGCCATACAAACTGTATGGCTGAATTTGCATCACATTCTGACCAAATATGCACAGGACCCTTTTTTTGGTCCGCACCAGAATCACATGGGTGTTCACACCTATGCGATCCATGTCCAAACTGTCAGTTTTCAGTGCGATATGCGAGCTGAAATGGGGGTGTCATTACCATTGTATGACACTCCCCAGCAGTTTGCATATGGCAGTGTGAACTGCCGTGTGAGTCGGGTGCGATGTGGGAACCCGCAATGGATTCGCCGTGTTACCAAATCGCACCAGTGTGAACCAAGCCTTGGTGGGAGCAGTCAGGTGACATTTGTAGGCTTCATGCTTTGAGGCTGGATTCACACTGGTGCGAATCCACATTGCACTTGACTCGCACGGCAGTTCACACTGCCATATGCGAACTGCTGGGGAGTGTCATACAATGTTAATGACACCCCCATTTCAGCTTGCATGTCGCACTGCGAACTGACAGCTAGGACATGAATCGGATCGCATAGATGTGAACACCTATGCGATTCTGGTGCAGACCAAAAAAAAGGGTCCTGTGCGTGTTTGGTCCGAATGCGGTGCAATATCAGCCATACTATCTGTATGGCTAAAATCGCACTGCATGGACATCGCATGTGATTTGCGCTGCGGTGCTGCAGCGCACTAATGTGAACCGGCCCCATGTTCATTCAGCCTTACTGGGTGCAAGTACAAAAAGTGAGAAATCCACCCCTCCCCCACATAACACATCTTTGTGATGGAAAAGAATGTTGCATCTGATCAGGTGACCTCAGACACCACACTGCACTATAATAAAAAGATCACTGGAGCTTCTACTCTGCCCAGCTCTGACTAAATACATCTCCCCTAATCACTTGTCTATGTATATTCTGATAGCTGTTCACTGTAGCATACATTTCCTCATCACACTGAACGGTGGCTCCCCAGAGAGATGTGAGATATGTATATAACCTGTCATTCGAAGCATGGCGGCGGAACGGACCAAGGTTTTCTCTGCAAGTTCGTTTTATTTCACTGAATAAAATAGGATTGCTCAGAGCTGGATTAACTCTGTGTGGCAAGACTGGGCACAGATGATAGGAAATCAAATTCTCTACATTGTGTGTAAAAAAAAAAAAAAAAAAAAAAAAAAAAGTTTTTCAGGTTTACATTCACATTCAACTGATAACTTCATGCAGGTTATTGAATGTTAAATTGATTGTTAAAAAAAAAAAAAAAAAAAAAAATTACAAACATGTCATACTTTACTGCTCTGTGCAATGGCTTTGCATAGAGCAGCCCTCGTCATCCTCTGGTCCAACACTGACACTCCTGTTTCCTCCCCCTGCAAGCCACTTGCTATGGGGCATTTGTGTGAATTTGCTCCAGATCGGTTTTCTGTGTGTCCGTTGACAAAGAGTGCTGCTTGGACCTGTCTTCCCCCCCCCCCCCCAAACTTTCTCTACACTGGCTGTGATTGACAGCAGTAGAAGGAGCCACTGATGTCTCTGAGCCAATAAGGAGGGACAGAGCGGAGGGAGTTGCACTCCAAAGGTTTTTTCATCCCAATACAGAGAATGCATTAAGGTAAAAAATCTCCAGCCTTTAGAACCACTTTAAAGCCCAACTCCAGGCTGCCTTTGAATGTAAAACTGCAATGAGTTTTCCAACACGAATACAAAATACAGTACTCGTTTCCCACTCCCCTAGCAGCTGGCACTTTCCTCTGCAGTCTGACAATATGGCTTTGTGGGTGGACCCTCTTCAGCCCATCTTACAATGCAGGACTTCTGGTCCTGCATTGTATGCGAGTACATTGGAGAGCTGCGACTTGCCAGGTTTGCGAAGTGAAGCAGTTTCGGGGGGAGACTGCTCACATGAAGAGGAGGCCACTCCTGTAATGACTGATTGATTGGATATTTTTAGAATTTCTTTAACATACCCATATGTTGACCCAGTGACAATGGCCACTTTATCTTGCAGGGGTTTTTGATTTTTTGCACTGGATTTGATCTGGTAGTTTTCTTGAGACATTTTCTAACAGCTGTTACAAAATATCTGTAAAAACAAACAAAAAAAAACAGAATCTGCACATCAAACTTGCAAAGAAAATACGTTTTGCTTTAGTTATAGCTATGATTTAGGAACAAATGTTCTTAGTCTTTGTTTGGCAATAGGGTTGCCACCTTTTCTTCAAGCCAAACCCGAACACTTTAGCGGCAGCATTTTTTTTTTGGGGGGGGGGGGGGGGGGGTTATACACTATAAGATTGTAAAAGATGTATGACACTTTGGGTAGCCTGAAAGAGAGTAGTAATGTGGCGCATAGTTCCCTGCAGCGAACAGTGCGCGTGGCTGAATTGTAAGTGTTCTGGATGGAATGCAGGGGTCAGATATGTCCTGTGGAGAGAGCTATTGCTAGCAGGGGGTGGGAAGAGTTAGATATGTGCTGGGGAGCAGTGGTGGCTGGTGCTCAAAATGTTGGGCGGTGTGCAATAAAACTGAAAGATTCAGGAAAAAAAACATATATTGCAGCCTCACTGTGCCATCAGTTGCAGCGACTTTGTTCCATAAGATGCAGCCACTCTGCCCATGATCTGCAGCCTGTGCCAATCATATGCAGCCAGTGTCCATATGTGGTGGGGGCAGTTTGTGAGAGAAGAGGGCCAGTGCAAGGGTGAGGTGTAGAGGGGGTAGGATATGTGCTAGAGCTTGAAACGGTTGTCAGATTTAAAAAACAATCCACACTTCTAGCATTGTCTTCTCCTTGCCAAAGCTTCCAGCACATATCCTCATAATCCCTCTATCACTACACATAATTCAACCTTGTCCTCCTTTCCAGCTGATCTCTCCCCTTCCCCTGTCCATCTACACAGCATAGAAAACTTTTTACAGACCTGAGATCAGCGGCGTCCCTGCTCCCCCCTCCTCCTCGTGTGTGTATACAGAGCAGAGGAGGGAGCTATGATTAGCTAACACTCTGCTCTGCTAATCAAGGCTGTCACAAAGGAGAGGGGAGACATTAGATCTTACCCCCGGAGCAGTCCATATGAATGATGTGTCCGGGTCTGGAGTAAATGAAAACCCGTACACATCATTCAAAAACCGGACTGGTGGCAACCCTATTTGGTAACCATATGGTCTTTTTGTAGTCATACAATTTTTTACATCACCACACTGTCCTTTGTCTTTTTAGAAAAAAATAGTAAACTTAATATACATCACTTAACTCTTGCAGGTAAAAATAAACACATAGAAACAAATAAAAATAAAACCAAACATTGAAACAAGCAATGCATGCTAAAATAACATTGAATAATTATTATTTAAACTATTTTACCTTTATGCAAAGGTATTGTACATACCTTTACTGTGCATATATTTAGTTCCAGATGTTTGTCTTGTTCACAAAGTAAATGAGAAAATTCCCAGCTGTTTAAGGAATAAATAAGGAGCTCAATAAAAAAAAAATGTCTCTTCACCTGCCAAGACGAAATAGCCCACACCCACATCCTAATTGTTAACCACTTTGTATCCAGGACAATTCTGACACTTCGCTCCCACATGTAAAAATCTAGGGCCAGATCCACAAAGAAGTTACGTTGGCGTATCTATTGATACAAATAGTGAGAGTGATTCTTCGCAACGTATCTCACAACGCTGTGACACACAAAAATAAAACACAATAAAAAAGTGTGAATAAATATTGGAGTGACGTAAGCCGGCGCTGTGAACGCCGCTCGTTTTAAAATTGCTGCACGTTTGTAGTTTTTAGATGTAAGCACAGGTCTTTTCCTTTAATAAATTTTACCCTGGTTTACTGTACTTCACTATCGGAGGCTCCTCTCTGTTCTCTCTTATTTACATTTTGGGCGGAGTACTGTATGGATCTGTGTAGTGGCGTCACTAGGGTTGGTGTCACCCGGTGCGGTAAAACATGGTGTCACCCCCCCCTCTGTGTAGGCTGCCCAGCACCAAGCAGGCAGCGCACGGGCACGGGGCGCACCCCAAACCAGTCCCTGTAAATGATAGTATTGGGCAGTATAGTGGCAGGTTAGGGTAGTATAGAGTGGTATAGTGACAGGTTGGTGTAGTGGGGTGGTATAGGACAGGTTAAGGTGGTATAGGGCATGTTGGGTGATATAGGGTAGTTTGGGGTGGTATAGGGCAAGTTAGGGTTGCATAGGGCAGGTTGGGGTGGTATAGGGCAAGTTAGGGTGGTACAGGGCAGGTTGGGGTGGTATAGTGCAAGTTAGGGTGGCATAGGGCAAGTTGGGATGGCATGGGAAAGGTTGGGGTGGTACAGGGCAAGTTAGGGTGGCATTGGGCAGGTTGGGGTGGTATAGGGCAAGTTATGGTGGCATAGGGCAGATTGGGGTGGTACAGGGCAAGTTAGGGTGGCACAGGGCAAGTTTGGGGTGGCATGGGCAAGTTTGGGGTGATACAGGGCCGGCTTGGGTGGTACAGGGCAGGCTGTGGTGGCACAGGGCAGGCTGGGATGGTACAGGGCAGGCTGGGATGGTACAGGGCTGTTTGGGGTGCTACAGGGCAGGCTGGGGTGCTACAGGGCAGGCTGGGGTGGTACAGGGCAGGCTGGGGTGGCACAGAGCAGGCTGGGGTGTTACAGGGCAGGCTGGGATTGCACAGGGCAGGCTGGGCATGTCAGCAAAAAAAATAAAAATAAAAAAAAAAAAAATGAAAAAAACGGGATGGTGTCACCCCTCTAGCGGGTGTCACCCGGTGCGGACCGCACCCCCGCACCCCCCTAGCAACGCCTCTGGATCTGTGAAAGAGACGCAGTGTCAGCTCAAGGGGTGGACGGACAGGAATTATCCATAGAGGACTGCAACTGTGTGAGAGATTGGATGCTCATTTATATCTGCCTGGAGGTAAGAGGCTTGTGAGCCTAGTGAAGGATACGATCATTCACCTGCTTGTCATTATCTAAATACTGGATTCAGCATTATTTAGCATATCATCTGGCAGCTCTCATCCTTTTAATATTTAACTTGAGGACTCTTTTTTGCTTTTTTGCACATCACTCATTTAACCATTCATTAGGTTCTCAATTTGGACTTTTTATTGCACTTCTATTTTGATGAGTGTGATAAGCTCTCTTATGCCTCGTTTCCACTGCACGGATCGGTTTGGGTCAGAAAGAATGGAGCAGTTAGAATGGGACCGGTCTATTCTGCAGAGCATTTCCACTGCAAATCAGACCATCCGGGACCATGCAAGGTTTAGAGAAAAAGCCTAGCACGTCCACCAATCAGTGAGATGTATTTGTAGGTCCGCCCTAATGGAACCGTTCCATTCTCTATGGCCCCACATCTGAAGCAGGACCCAGAATGGTCCGGTACGGTTCGCTTTTATGGCACGCTTTCATAATGGAAACACCCAAAAAAGCGTACCGTACCGAACCGTACCGAACCGATGCGCTCAGTGGAAACGAGGCATTATATCACTTTATTGCATGGACTACTCATTTCAATATTTATTCACACTTTTTTATTGTGTTTTATTTTTGTGTGTCACAGCGTTGTGAGATACGTTGCGCAGAATCACTCTCACTATTTGATTTCTGTTTTTGTGTATGGTAAACACTGCTAGGTTTTGCTGCACTGTATATATTTTGTTGAGGTTATCGAAGATTAAGGATCTATATTAGCGCAGAAGCACTTGTCACTTTGTATCTATTGATACGCCGCGTAACTTCTAGGATGCACTGGCGTATCTTTTTTCTGTATCCAGAAAGCATTTTTTGCTTAGAAACGACTGACGTAAGTCTCTTACGCCGTCGTATCTTAGTTGAATATTTACGCTGGCCGCTAGGTGGCGCTTTCGTAGATTTACACGTAGAATATGCAAATTAGGTAGATACGTGCGCCCGGCGTATCTATATGCGTCGTTTGCGTAAGGCGTCGGACCGGCGTAAAGTTACCCCTGCTATATGAGGCGTAGCCAATGTTAAGTATGGACGTCGGGACAGCGTCAAATTTTCCGTCGTTTGCGTAAAACGTTCGCGAATAGGGCTTTGCGTAAGTTACGTTCACGTCGTCTAGGCATTGAGCGGGCGTAATTTAATTTGAAAATTCAACGTTACACTGAGCATGCACGTGCATGCTCCGTTCGAAAAAAGTGTAATTTACGTGGGGTCATGCTTAGTTTACATAAAACACGCCCCCCAGGTCCTCATTTGATTTAGGCGCGCTTACGCCAGCACATTTATGCTACGCCGCCGTAACTTTAGACGCAAGTGCTTTGTGAATACAGCACTTGCCTCTATAAGTTGCGGCGGCGTAGCGTAACTACAATACGCTACGCCCGCCTACATTTACCCCGCTGACTGTGGATCTGGCCCCTAGAAAATTACTAAGAAACCCCAAACATTATATATATATATATATATATATATATATATATATATATATATATATATATTTGCAGAGGCCCTATAGAATAAAATGGTGGGTGTTGCAATTTTTTATGTGGCACTACAGCCCCCCCGTGACACAGAGCACATATACCGCAATCGGAAGCACTGGCATTCCATCAACTTACAGGTGATAGTCGATGCCCAAGGCCTCATATGGCACGTCCATGCCAAACATCCCGGGTCCAGCCACGACAGCTACATATAACGTCAAAGCACCATCCCAACAGAATTTGAACAGAACGTGTACGGGAACAGCTGGCTGGTTGGTGAGTGACATGGGTGTCAGGCATGACTGTCCGCCCCCCATGATGCAGACATCACGAGGGGCACATGCATGGCTAACATCAGGCTGTCTTTTCCCTTCCAGGTGACTCTGCATATGCACTTGGGCCCCATCTCATGACTCCATTCCGGAATCCCCAAACCCCAGGAGAGGAAAACTACAATGCTGCACACATACGTACCCGTGGAGTGGTGGAACGCACATTTGGCATCCTGAAGTCCCGTTTCCGATGCCTGGATAAGTCCGGGGGGGACCCTGTTGTATTCCCCAAACTTTGTGTGCCAGATCATCGGGGCATGTTGCATTCTGCACAAGTTTGCCGAGAGAAAGGGCCTGGAGATTGACCTACGTGATGACCTGACCCCCCAACCAGACAATCCCCCCATCCCGAGGATACCTCGTCTGCTGAGGGAACAGCAGTCAGGAGATGCCTCGTGGAACGTATCTTTACACGTTAAACACACACATTTATCATGGCACAAGGAGAATGCACGCATGCACACCACTGTGGTCCCTAGCACACACACCCCACATCCTCATCACATTGGATTAGCCCAAGTACACCGCACAGGACTTGGGAGCAGCAACGCCGCGCCAAGGCTCCAATTATGTTGCTGACTATTCATACCACATTCACACTGCCGAGGGTGACACCCCTTTGCTGGCAGGAGTGTCACCCCCCCCCACATTCACACACCAGTCATGCATCACCGTGTGCATTATTACC
This sequence comes from Rana temporaria, assembly GCF_905171775.1. NCBI lineage: Eukaryota > Metazoa > Chordata > Amphibia > Anura > Ranidae > Rana > Rana temporaria. The sequence goes on from NC_053489.1 coordinate 225,910,678, forward strand.
AAAAAAAATAAAACTCTTCACCAGAGCAAGAAAATAAAATAAAACTCTTCACCAGAGCAAGAAAATAAAAAATAAACAAAATTTGTTTCCCTGGCTGCTGCCATGCCCACGGCTCCGCAACTGCCTTGTTGACGGTGGGGGGGGGGGGACATCAGGTGGAGGAGCATCCACCATGGCTGGAGGCCTGCCCTCTAATGCCACAGCAATACGCCTCAGAAGGCTGTTGGTCTCGGTCTGCACTTCCACAATGGCAGCTGTGTGGCCCTGGACGGCCTCACTCAGGGTCCGCACCTCTGCCACAAGGGTAAGCAGGTGATGACAGCTGCTGTATTGCTGGCCACATCATGCAGGCCATTGTTTAGGTGTCCCGTGGAGACCAGGCTGTCAGCCACTCGCCTCATGTCCTGAGCCATCTCACCCATATGGCGGGTCTGTGAGTCCTGGGCAGTGGTCAGGGTCACTGGCAGGTATTCCGGAACCCCCTGGTCTTCCTGGTTGCCTTCCTGGGGCCACGAGAGGCTTCAGGCCTGGCATAGGTGGAGGGTTTTGAGGGAGTGGGTGGGTTGGGGATGGAGCCAGAGGGATTTGAGGGAGTGGGTGTGTTGGGGATGGAGCCAGAGGGACTCGAGGATTGGAGGCTTGACGGCCGGGAAGGACCAGTTGAGATGGACGACTCCTCCAGATATAGGGACACCTCCTCACCCAAATGCTCAGCATCCTCCTGAATGACCTCATCACTGGAGGTCTGGCCACCACTCCCCTCCACCAATGCCTCTTGGCTTTCCTAGGGGTCAGGGGTAGAATCATCAGGGGATGATGGCGTGGGAAGGGCAGGGGCACCAGATGGCCCAGCTCCCTCCTGGACATCTGCGGATGACACAAAACATTCACATGTTGGTGGACCCACACACTTGTCACATATTCCCTTCCCCCCTCACATGCTACACACCAGATAGTAGAAAAAACACACTTACCTGTCCTCAAGGGTGGCTCAACTGAGTCGTAGCCCAGCATTCCCTCCACTTGCACCCTGGTAAGGCAGCGTGCAACAACCTCCTCCTCAGGAGTCAGACGGACCCTAGAGGCAGGTCCACCACCAGTGCCCCTGGCATGGCTCGCCATAAGAGCCATCTTCTCCTTCACCCTCCTGCGAAGATCGTTGATCTTCTTTGCAATATGTTTGGGCCTCCTCACCTCATTGCCCACGGCATTGACCTGGTCGGTGATCCTCTGAAGGATCTCGTCCCTTCTGTCCCTGCTGGTGTTCTTGCTACGGGCCCAATGGAGGTAATCATAGTACCTCTCCATGGCAGCAAGGATAATGCCTTTCTCCTCTGGAGAGAAGTTTTTTTTTCTGGTCCCAGAACGCTGGGCAGACATGTCAATAATCTCACAAAATATACTCACCAAAAACCAAACAGGTGTACTTTTGCACTCGACGGGTGCATGTCTGGGCGTATTTATACCCTGGGCGTAAACAGTGGAACGGCGTAACTCAGGATTAACGCCAGGCGTAGTTGTGAGCATGGGCAGAGGGGCGCAGGACATGCGATCACGTGGCGGCGCATGCGCAGGTCTTTCGGCCCTTCATTTGCATGGGGTCACGGTTCATTTAAATGGATCACGCCCACTTCCTTCCTACTTTGAATTACGCCGTCTTACGCCGACAAATTTACGCTGCGCCGGCGCAAAAATGCACGCTTCTGATTAAAGAATACAGAGCTTGCCTCTCTAAGTTACGTCGGCGTAACGCATCTGAGATGCGCTACGCTGGCATAAAGATGCGCCGATCTACGAGAATCTGGGCCATAGGGTCTATAAAATAGGGGATATATTTATAGCATTTGTATTATTATTTTTACTAGTAATGGCGGCGATCAGCAATTTTTATCATGACTGCAATATTGTGGCAGACACATTTTGACACATTTTTGGAACCATTTATACAGCGATCCCTGCATTGATTACTGTATAAATGTGACTGGCAGGGAAGGGGCGATCAAGGGGTTACTGTATTCCCTAGGGTAGTGATTCTTACTGTGGGGGGAGGGGAGTGACTGGGGAAGGTGACCGATGGTTGTCCCTATGTACAAAGGACACACCATCGGTCCCCTGACAGGACGTGGATCTGTGTGTTTACACACACAGATCAACGGTCCTGCTCAGTTACTGGGCAATCGCCGGTGCCCATCGCGGCCGCCGGGCACGCGCATCGGGTCCCCAGTGACGAGACGGCATGTTTTTTTTGGAATTGTTTGTTCTGCACTAAAGACTGTTTATTGCACAATTTTATATAGTCTTTTCTAGTGTATGTATTTTGCATACACTGGGCCGGATTCAGATAGAGATACGACGGCGTATCTCCTGATACGCTGTCATATCTCTGAGTTCCGACGGTCAGATCTATGCGACTGATTCATAGGATCAGTTACGCATAGATCTCCCTAAGAACCGCCAGGTGTAAGTGACTTACACCGTCGGATCTTAGGCTGCAATCTCCCGCTGGCCGCTAGGTGGCGTTTTCAATTTTTACACGCAACGAATATGCAAATGAGGATTTCCGCCGATTCAGAAATGAACGCCCGCCCATCGCTTTTTTTTTTTTACGTCGCTTGCGTTCGGCTTTTTCCGGCATATAGTTACCCCTGCTATGTGAGGGGTATCCTATGTTAAGTATGGCCGTCGTTCCCGCGCCGAGTTTTGAATTTTTATGTCGTTTGCGTGAGTCGATTCAGAATACGGCCGGACGCAAGTTAACGCTCACGCCGAAACCAATGACGTCCTAGCGACGTCATTTGGAGCAATGCACGCTGGGAAAAATCGCGGACGGCGCATGTGCTGTTAGATCGGCACGGGGACGCGCCTGATTTAAATTGTAGACGCCCCCTAGCCGCGGAATTTGAATTCCACCGGTGGATTTACGATACGCCGCCGCAAGTTTTGAGGTAAGTGCTTTCTGAATTAAGCACTTGCCTCAAAAACTTGCGCCGGCGGATCGTAAATCAGATAGGTTAGCGAATCTGAATCTACCCCAGTGAGTATATATATATTTTTTTTACACAGGTTATTTCTGCACTGGATTGTTGCACTTTTTAATCCATTTTTCACAGTTATTTTATATTATTTCACCTTTATGAAGAGTCATTTATGGATGTGTTTTGCAATTATCACTGCAATTATCACTTATAATTGAATTATTTGATGTTTTATGCACGCTATTTTATATAGTTTAAAATATTTTCATAGAAAGCACCCCCTCACCCCCATTTTTATTGTTATGCTATCAAATTTAGTTGCCAGGCGATGGTTGCCTTGGCCAATTGTTAGGAGATCAATTGATTCCTCTCTAAATCTGAACTTGTTGCACCCTTTCTCGTCTGTCACTGGGTGGCACTATGCTGGTGACATTGGATAAGACAGGGGTTTTAACCAACCATTTGGGGGGAGAGAGGGTTAGGGCCAGGACACTCTTAGGTAGTTGCAGGATTAATTGGCAGAATCCAAGACTTCAATAGGAGGACAGCCATGCAGGGAAAGGCATCCAGCAAGACGCCACATCTACATGTGCAGGAATGCTGTCTCCTATGCCAACAGTCTTTACCAATTTCTAACACAGACCTAACAGTTCCTTACTCTTTCACTAAAAATCACTCCTTGAAATTCTTTAGCTCACTGAGCTCCCGGTCTCTCACTAGACCTATTGATTCACTGCCACTGAATCCCTTGAGCTCTTCCAATCCTCACGGTGGTATCTTCCTCAAGCGTCACTTTGTTTCTCTGCTGGGTCCCTAGCTTGGCACTCAAGGTACTTCTCAAGCTTCAACCAAGCTGACCTGCTCAGTCCCTAGCTTGACACACAAGGCTGCTCTGCAAGCGTCACCTCTGCTGTCTGGGTCCCACTGAAGTTTGCTGTTTAGTCACTGTCCCCGGTGAGAATTATGCTCCAATACTTGCTTTAGTTACTCACTGTGATCCCTGGTAATACAGCTGATATTGTATAGTGAGGTGAGGGGCGCTATATCAAAATAGTGGATGCGTGTCACAGCGTGCGTTCCAACGCTAGTTGTCCATCAACCAGTGAGACCGGAAGTGCGTGGCTATGCGTGTGCGCTCGGATACCGCCTCGACGTCACGTTTCAGTTAAACCGTCTTCAGGACGCTTCCTGAAGACGGTTTAACTGAAACGTGACGTCGAGGCGGTATCCGAGCGCACACGCATAGCCACGCACTTCCGGTCTCACTGGTTGATGGACAACTAGCGTTGGAACGCACGCTAGTGGACCAGGACGCGGCCATCTCTTATCTTGTCTTACTATCCCCACCACCTACAGCCTCAGTGCCGGGAACGGGCACCAGCAACAGTAAGAGGCCATTTGGCATTGTAATTTTAACTTTTGTATATTAAATGGTTTTACACTATGGTGGTATCTCTTCTCCTTTCTTGGTACACCATTTGCTGCAATCGCTGACATTGGAACCCAATGAGACCCTGCTGATCCTCATTTAAAACAAGCCTGATCGACCATATTTTAAGTAATCTGGTCAACACCGTGTGGTAAGGAGCCATCCATTATTATTCTGGTGACCTATAGGTGAAGGCGGATCACTTCTTTCTCGCACTTTGGCTATTTTGAAGATTCACAAGCACTTTAGCATTTGCACTTTTCCCTGCGATTTGGGATTGGATTATTTGCATTTTGCACCTGGACTTGATACAACACTGGATCCATTTTGCACTTAACTATTTATTTGCTGGACATTCTTTTAAAAAAAAAAAAAAAAAAAAATTTTTTTTTTTTTTTTTTTTTTTTATTTTATTTATTTTCCACAGCATTTGGCACTATTGTACTTATAGAGTTTAGACTATAATCTGTTTGGTTTTTCACATAGATTTGGGTACACAGTTACACTGTGTACTACTCAAACGCACATTGTGACACGCATCCACTATTTTGATATAGCGCCCCTCACCTCACTATACAATATATGCAAGTCAGTCACCTGATTTTATTTGGGAGCAGCTTCACTCAGTTAGTCACTTGATTTATCAAGTATATAATTTAGTGTAATTCATTTGGCGCGAGATTTCTTTTTCCTGAATACAGCTGATAGTCCCTTACTGGTGACAGCTTCCCCTCTACCTCTGACCACGACAGGCTCTCCGGCCGTAAGAACCGTCACTTCTGGTTGGACTGCTAGCTGCAGTCCTAACAATGTGGTGCTCTCTTGCTTCTGGATAGGCCGTCAGACACATCCGCATACACCCACCACCTTCAACACATTCTTTTAACTCTTAGAGGGTGATCCTCGATGCGATTTTTGTGCAAACGTCGGGGATCCAGGTGACAACTGTTTCGTTCTAATCTGCTATGCCCATCAGTATTGGGTGTTTACTAGGGATGAGCTTCGAGTTCGAGTCGAACTCATGTTCGACTCGAACATTGCCTGTTCGCCTGTTCGGCGAACAGCGAACAATTTGGGGTGTTCGCGGCAAATTCGAAAAGCTGCGGAACACCCTGTTAAAGTCTATGGGAGAAACCTAAAGTGGTAATTTTAAAGGCTAATTTGCAAGTTATTGTCCTAAAAAGTGTTTGAGGACCTGGGTCCTGTATCAATGCAAAATAAGTTTTAAAAAGGGCCGTTTTTTCAGGAGCAGTGAATTTAATAATGCTTAAAGTGAAACAATAAAAGTGAAATATGCCTTTAAATTCGTACCTAGGGGGGTGTAAAGTATGCCTGTGAAATAGCGCATGTTTCCCGTGCTTATGCCGCGTGCACACGGTCGTTTTTTGGCATGAAAAAAATGAAATTTTTAAAAACGTCATTTAAAATCATTGTGTGTGGGCTTCACATAATTTTTTCGGCTTCTGAAAAACGACAACATTTTATTTGTTATGCCGTTTTTTAAAATGTCGTTTTTCGGGTTGTAAAAAATGATCGTGTGTGGGCTAAAACAACGTTTTAAACCCACGCATGCCCAGAAGCGAGTTATGAGACGGGAGCGCTCGTTCTGGTAAAACTACCATTCTTAATGGAGTAAGCACATTCATCACGCTGTAACAGACAAAAAAGTGTGAATCGTCTTTTACTAACACGGAATCAGCTAAAAGCAGCCCAAAGGCGAATAGAACTTCCCCTTCAGAGTGCCGTCGTACGTGTTGTACGTCACTGCGTTTTGTTCATAATTTTTAAAAAACGATGGTGTGTGGGCAACATCGTTTTTAATGATGAAGTTGGAAAAACTTCGTTTTTTGGACATGCTGAAAAATGTCATTTTTTTTCATGCTGAAAAACGACCGTGTGTACGCGGCATTAGAACTGTCTCTGCACAAAGTGTCATTTCTGAAGGAAAAAAAGTCATTTAAAATTCACTCGTCCTTTTTCACCTCTCTCCCCACTTTTTTTTTTTTTTACTTTTCTGCACATGTAGTTTGAAGGGATATAATGGGGATAGAGGAATATAAGTTCTCCTCCCCCTCCTGAAGTTATATACATGGGTGTATATGTAGAACATTTATATATAAGTACACGGGCACAGGTATAGAATTAGGATGCACTTAGTTGGGTAGTTAGGGGCAGGTAGGGGAGGGAAGGGGGAGAAAGGGGGTGGTTGGATGACCAGAGACCCGCATCCCTCTGGATTTTTGAACTCTATGCCTCCGAGAGATCTCGGAAGATAAAAAGAATCTGCTAGGGGATAGATAAGAATACCCAAAGCGTATGCCTGGGATGTTGGACCTTTCTATGTACCCGTATATATGTTTTATCGTATGTTTTTATGAATGTATGAAGGTTTTTGCATTTGTATAAATGTTGAAAAGTGAATGTTGTAATGTTTGTAAAAAAACATTATTATGTGAAAAACAATAAAAATAATTATAACAGAAAAAAAAAATCACTTGCGGCTATAATGAATTGTCTGCTCCCGGCAATTCTGAGAGAATTAATTCATAAAAAATAAAAACAAGCGTGGGGGTCCCCCCTAGATTCAATTACCAGGCCCTTCATGTCTGGTATGGATATTAAGGGGAACCCCGCCGTCAATTAATAAAAAATGACGTGGGGTTCCCCCCAAATATCAATTCCAGACCCTTCAGGTCTGGTGTGGATTTTAAAGGGAACTCCACCCCAAATGTAAAAAAAAATATGGAGTGGAGTTCCCCCAAAAGTCCACACCAGACCCCTTATCCCCTTAATATACATACCAGACCTGAACGACCTGGTAATTGAATTTGGGGGGACCCCCACGTTTTTTTTTTTTTATGAATGAATTCTCTCTGAAAATCCTGGGAGCCGACAATTCATTAAATTCATTATAGCCGCAAGTGATTTTTAAATTACTTTTTTTCCTTCAGAAATTACACTTTGTGCAGAGACAGTTCTAAGCACGGGAAACATGCGCTATTTCACAGGTATACTTTACACCCCCCTAGGTACGAAATTTAAAGGAATATTTCACTTTTATTGTTTCACTTTAAGCATTATTAAATTCACTGCTCCCGAAAAAACACTTTTTAGGACAATAACTTGCATATTAGCCTTTACAATTAGCACTTTAGATTTCAAACGCTCAAGTCCCATAGACTTTAACAGGGTTCGTTTGGTGTGTTCGCAGGTTCTGGTGCGAACCGAACGGGGGGTGTTCGGCTCATCCCTAGTGTTTACTACTGTGTATTTCACCCGCCGGGATATGGCATACCTTCTGGATGAAGGAATTGACCTAGAGATACAATCAGAATTTTCCTGTGATCCCCTAACGTATGATGACAGTGATGACTCTTTGAAAAAGCTATTTAAAAATCATAAGAAACTAACTATTAAATTCTTGAATTGAAAATGGGACATTTCTTCACACTGAACATAAAATCATACAGAGGGGTCTCAGGGAAAGGGTAATCCCAGCTGGCCACTTACACACTCCACGATTTCTTGAACTTTGGAAGAAAAGCTGTTTAACCCGTGTTCTAGAGACCTTACAAATGATTGTGAATGAGGAACAGATACAATTAGAGGAGATTAAGATTGAAATAGACAAAAGTGTACGGCTACTGGAACCATTCAAACAGGACCCTAATTTTTCCAAAAAAAAGGAAAAAGTGGAGGGACCCCCTAAATGGGGCTTTAAAGGCAACAAAGGTATACAGTAATCCAAAAAATAGATAATTTAATATTCAAAAATGGAAATTGTACACATATATCACATAGAATTATTTAAAAACAATACATGGTTAGGTGTCATTGAAAAGCAAGGTCCATGAAGACATACACGTCCCTACGCGTTTCGGATTACCCTTCATCAGGGGCCGAAGTATATGTAGTCAACGAGTATAAGAACCACTTTTCTAAAAAACAAAGAAAGCATATATGTTGCAAGTGTTGCAAAATAGAAAAATGGCAATAAATACATCAAAAGGTGCAGATAAAAACACACACATACCAATCACAGCGTTTAATCAACCCTGCACACCCCAGAGAAAGGACACCACTATCAGGACGCAGAAAGACTCCTCTGGATGAAATTAAGAGGAAGGAAGCCGGCGGTGCAGAATCACATATAGCAAGACCTCAGGCCCATATAGTCACAAAGTAACATATGATAATGTAAAAACCTGTCCATAAAAAAAAGGGACAGGATAAATATACATGTAATGAAATACCTAACCATATGTAGAAAAATATGTCAAAAAATAATAATTAAATAACTGCATACCTGAGGTTAGCAGAAATGTGTCATATTAAATTTGGCCAGAGGTGTCAGTAGAGAGCTAGCAGAGCTACAATGGATGGCAATAGAAACAGGCATTAGATAAGGAAGGAGGGAACCAATGCAAAAGGTGATAAATAAAAGGATCCAGAGTAAGGGAGTACTTACAAGAGACAAGCGCTCAGTGTGGCCACCAGACATGTCACTAGTACCTCTGCCGTCCAGCAATGTCTGACATTGTTTGGACGGCTAGAGGTTTATATAGGGAAGTAAGGGGGCAGGCCTAGGCACGGTGGGCGTGGTCAGAGAGACCAGGCGAGCCGTAATAGGCCGGTAGTGTGGAAGTGGGCAGTAGTAAACAGACAGCATGGGGAAAAGACTGAGAAGGCCTGTCAGGTGATTAGTCAGGCTAATTTTTCCAAAAGTAACAAACTTCTTAAGAAAGAGGTCGAGAGAACTTAAAAGCCAATAAGCAGGAAAAATTCTAACAAAATTTATTGGACTGGAAAAGAGACGATATCTTTGACCCAACTGTCCAGAGAGGCAGAAGCAGATCACTTAAGGGACATGGTCCCAAACCTAAAACTATTCAGTCTGCTTTCTCCTCTTCAGACAGTGAATCTGAACCCCATGAGAAATCGGTTATATTTCTAGAGGAGGGGTGAGGACACAGGAGACAATCCCATCCCCAAAAAAGGAAAACACAAACCAACACAGAGGGGGAGACCAAACACCGAGAACCACGACCTAGGACAACGACATTGAACGAGACAACGACAGTAACCACAGAGAGCTCAGGTCCAGACCCCACAGGACATAAGTAAAATCTATCATCTTGCGAGTTAAAATTTTACAATCGAATCCCGACCCTGATATGAGAGTGGTAAATCTGACTGATTTTCCACTCAACAAACATCATATCTCATTACTTCAAAAAGGGCTTTCATTCTAACCGAAATCACTAATGAATGAATTTGAGGTCTACAACGATGTCAGTCTCTTCCTGCAAAAAGTGATCTTCAGATATTCGCACAACGAATGTCATAAAAAACTGAAATAAATGAATCAAATCAAGAAGAACGAGAAGCTCTAAATGCCCTTGTATCCTTGCTGCAGGAGAATTCTGACTCTGATTCTGACCTTGAATCCCCCAATTTACTTTATGAATGTCCCGGTCCATCTAGCCTTCAAAAAAAATCTTTTAAAATGCCATCACTGTCCAAACATAGATGGATTCATCGGTTTTTGGAAGAGGTTAAAAAAGATCTTTCTAAGATCAACTGGAAGTGGAGAGGGATAGATAATATTTCAAGAGAGGAAAGGGAAGCCTGTAGACAATTAGAGACGACCACCGATATTGTGATCAAAGGCAGCAACAAAGGGGGAAACACTGTTCTGCTACCACAAGCTATGTATGAGAAAGAGACAATGCCTCTCCTCCATGATGAATACCAATAGTGTCCCTAGGGGGGACCCAACATTATGCTGTGCCCCACCATGTGCGCCACCCCCCCCCCCCCCCCAAAACATTTTTTTATATATATATTTTTTTCACATTTTTTGTATTTTGTTCGGGCCGCCGCTGGAGTAACACAGTCTCTCCTGAGAGGGTGAGCCTCCCCAGTCAGCTCCTGTGGGGGATTCCTCTCCCCTCCCCCTGCTCGCTGACACTGCATAATGCGAGCGCTCACACAACCACAGCCACCCAATCTGCTCCTTCCCCTGCATCCTCATTGGCACAGAGAAGAGTGAATTGCAGGAAGGACTCCACAAGCAATGTGGGGGGGGGAAGCCTTAATCTCAGTTAGTGAAAAAACAGACTGATTTCTTCCATCCTTAGGACAGGAGAACCAGCCTATAAATTCCGAAAGTGGTGACTGCAAGCTGAGCCAAGTGTCAGTCTATGACACTCTTTCACAGCCCAGCGAGTCCAGCCACCCCCCCTCACTCTTCTCACATACGAGCAGGGAGGAATACAGCTCCTCCTCCTTCCAGTCCCACCCACACTATCCCGGCATGCTGTATCTGAAGAGATGGGATGTGAAATATGAAAATCAGCAGCATTCCTGGCTGTGTGTGAATGATGCCTGAGATTCTAGCCTGGACCGTGGGTAAGTGTGTGCACTGCAGACTGCAGTACACTGTAATCACTGAACTGCATTATCTCTATCCCTTCTCTCCCCCATCTGTCTCCCTCCCCTCTCCTGTTCTTTCAAGACATTCACAATTTACTTTCGCATTCAGTTAGGCAAATTTCTTCCCTGCATACACAGATTGCAGGAAAAAAACTTGCATGTTTCCCCCATCAACACAGACAGTGCTGACAGGGGATATCCCTCCTGCCCAGCAATTGTATTCTCCCGACAAACAGTGATTATCACTAGTGGCTATACAGCAACCACTAGTGATAATCATAAGAGAATCTGCTCATGATGAATGGATCAAATCTCAGCCAGTGTCTGCTAACCAGCTGAGATTTAAACTGTCTATGACTGGTCTTAGCTCTTAGGCAGCCCATACATTGATCACTTGTTTTCATTCAACTATTAGGTTGAATGAAAAAAAAATGATCCAATTCCCCATCTACACATTATAGATGGATGGGGGAATCCTCCCAGTGTGGACCAGTGCTGGAACAACCAGAGTTGCTGTCCTGTCCCGGCTATTCACGGCGCTGGTCTCTGTCTCCATGGCAGTGGAGGCAGCACATTGGAACTCAGTGCTGGTTACATTATGGGGCTGATGTACAGGAGGGCCAGCACAATTTGTTGTTAGAGATGGGCTGGGCATGTTCAAAATTCCACATGCCAGAGCCTGCCAGGAAGCCCACAATGTACAGCGCTAATCACAGGCAGTAAGACATTTCCCGGTCCGCAGCTGCACAGATCAGGAAATGTCTCACTGGCTGTGATTAACACTGTGGAGTGTCGGCTTCCTGGCGGGATTGGGCATCTGGGATTTCAAGCACACCCAAGCCAATCTCTATTTGTTGCAGACAGTTGAGCTACCTGCAGGTTGCTAAGCAGCAGTGGAGCCTTCTATGACATGCTGATCGTGATGCAATTCAGGTAATGCTCCTAGTCAAATCCTAGTGTTAAATATCAGTGTTTTTATTGATCAAAGCCCACACTTTACAGGCATAGAGCCCATATGGCTGCTGAACATACGGTAGATTATATATATATGTGGTTGTACTCTTGATGCTAATAAATATTGTGTTCATAAGATCTGACTGGGGGCATCACCTAGATCACATCCCGATCAGCATGTCAACAGAGAAGGTTATACAGAATTACTGCTGCTAGGTGACCAGCTGGAGGCTTGGCTCTCTATAACCAATAGTGCCAGCCTTCCCCTGCATGCACCCATAATGTCACCAGCACTAGGTCCTAATAAACCAGTGCTGTCAATAGCAGGGACAGGACAGCTGGGAAACCCCACAGTGGCAGAACACCAGGTCCCAGTGGCAAGATAACCTTTGCAACATTGATAGTTCTCCCACTGCTTTGGACCCTTATATTTTCTTGGTGTGCTGGTGACATATATCTCTGGGGGGCCCCAGTATAGTAGGAAGGTAGCTCACTGCAGAACATGTGAAAGGGCCTGTTGTGGGATCGTAGTAAAGGGCCCCAGGATATATATGTGTATATATAATTGCATTTTATAGTTCGCCGCCTACTTTTGTCTCTGTCCCCCCATGTGCCCTCTCCCCCCCCCCCCCCAAATATGAAAGCTGAAAACGCCACTCATGAATACACATATCAGAGGCTCTCTTCCAATCCCTTTTTGGAAATGATTAAGGTCCTTAATTTCAAACTGAGCTTTGCTCTAGAGGAACACTTAATTACCAAAAAAGGAACATGATTGTGCTTGAGTTCAACACTCTTCACGATTCCAGAACGTCATAAATCCACTACCAACCCCCCGGGAAGACCCTCTGGGGCTGATTTAATATTTAACAATGCGCTGCGCCGGTTCAGTCCTTAATTGGTGCGCCGGATAAATCATTAATTGAGCGTGTGAACTGGCGCAGCAGATGGGCACAACGCAATAAAAAATATGTAAACGGTAGAAGCCATGGAACACCCATTAGAAGTCTATGGGAGAAATCAAAAGTGTTAATTTTAAAGGTTAATCTGCAAGTTTTTGTCATAAATAGTGTTTGGGGACCTGGGTCCTGCCCCAGGGGACATGTATCAATGCAAAAAAAAAAGTTTTAAAAACATCAGTTTTTTCGGGAGCAGTGAATTTAATAATGCTTAAAGTGAAACAATAAAAGTGAAATATTCCTTCAAATTTTGTACGGGGGGGGGGGGGGTGTTATAGTATGCCTGTAAATTAGCGCTTGTTTTCCATGCTTAAAACTGTCCCTGCACAAGATGACATTTCTGAAGGAAAAAGGGTAATTTAAAATCACTCGCGGCTATAATGAATTGTCGGCTCCTGGCAATACAGAGAAAAGTCATTAATAAAAATAAACAAAAAAAATGTGAGGGGGTCACCCCAAATTCAATTACCATATTGAGGATATTAAGTGGAACCAAGCGTCAAATTAAAAAAAATGAGATGGGGTTCCCCCCAAATATCCATACCAGGCCCTTTAGGTCTGGTATGTATTTTAAGGGGAACTTCACCCCAAATAAAAAAAAAAGGCAGCAGGAAAAGAGGGGGGACGAGAGGGCGGTTTGCGGTGGTTGGTTGTGGGGGTTTGCGGGCGGGGGGCTTATCGGAATCTGGAAGACCCCTTTAACAAAGGGGACTCCCAGATCCCGCCCCTCCTGTGTGAAATGGTAATGGGGTACAAAAAAAAGGGTAAAAAATGTTAAAAAAGACAATAGCCGTTTTTTGACAATTTCTTTATTAATGTCTTCTCCTTTCCCCGCTTCTTCTCCCTCGCCTGCATCTTGCTCCTGCTTCTTCTTTTCTCCATTCGGGAACTGTCAGAAGAATAGAAGCGTCACACAGTGGGAACTTCCCATGGAAGCTTTACATTTTTTTACAGGTTACCAGTTTAGAGTTACAGAGGAGTTCTAACTCATGCGTTGATACCTCACATGTGTGGTTTGAAAGGCGTTTACATGTGTGGGCGGGACTTACACGTGCGTTCGCTTCTGAGCGCGAGCTACTAGGGACAGGGGCGTTTTAATTTTTTTTTATATATATATTTTTTTTACTTAATTTTTTTTAGCTTTGCTTTTTTTTTACCTTTTTTGTTATCACTTTTATTCCTATTGCAAGGAACGTAAACATCCCTTGTAATAGGAATAGTGTGTGACAGGTCCTCTTTATGGAGAGAGGTGAGGTCAATAAGACCCCACATCTCTCCTCCAGGCTGGAAACCATGACATCAGGAAAAAAAATTCACTGATCTCATGCTTTCAGCCGCAGTTGCGGCTTTGTTTATGTTTTTAAATCTCTATACTTTTACTTCGGCTGCGCCCGATTAGTTCTCCGGGCCTCCGATAGCACGGGAGAGCCCGGAGAAGTACCGGATGGTGGCGGGAGGGGGGATGTCCCCTCCCACCGCCTGTAAGAACGATCAAGCAGTGAAACCACCGCTATGATCATTCTTATGGTGTGCACAATTGCTGCCTGTAAAAAAGGATATCTGAATGATGCCTGTAGCTGCAGGCATCATTCAGATATCCCCCACTGAAGTCCAGGACGTCATATGAAGTCCTACGGTAAGGAAGTGGTTAAGCATTATTAAAATCACTGCTCCTGAAAAAAACTGTCGTTTTTCAAACCTTTTTTTTTGCATTGATACATGTCCCCTGGGACAGGACCCGGGTCACCAAACACTTTTTATGACAATACCTTGCATATTAACCTTTAAAATTAACATTCAATCATTATATCCCATAGACTTTTAAAGGGTGTTCTGCTGCTTTTCGAATTTGCCGCAAACACCCCAAATTGTTCGCCGAACAGGCGAATAGCCAATGTTTGAAGCAAACTCATGTTCGACTCGAACATAAAGCTCATCACTACCTGGGGGAGTTCGGCTCATCCCTAGCCATGACCCACTTGTACAGGTGAAACTCGAAAAATTTGAATATCGTGCAAAAGTTCATTTATTTCACTAATGCAATTTAAAAGGTGAAACTAATATATGAGATAGACTCATTACATGCAAAGCAAGATAGTCCACCTGTGATTTGTCATAATTGTGATGATTATGGCTTACAGCGCAAACCCCAAATCCACAATCTCAGAAAATTTGAATATTGTGAAAAGGTGGAATATTCTAGGCTCAAAGTGTCCCACTCTAATCAGCTAATTAAGCCATAACACCTGCGATGGGTTCCTGGGCCTTTAAATGGTCTCTCAGTCTGGATCAGTAGGAATCACAATCATGGAAAAGACTGCTGACCTGACAGTTGTGCAGAAACCCATCATTGACACCCTCCATAAGGAGGGAAGGCCTCAAAAGGTAATTGCAAAAGAAGTTGGATGTTCCAAAAGTGCTGTATCAAAGCACATTAATAGAAAGTTATGTGGAAGGAAAAAGTGTGGAAGAAAAAGGTGCACAAGCAGCAGGGATGACCACAGCCTGGAGAGGATTGTCAGGAAAAGGCCATTCAAAAGTGTTGGGGACTTTCACAAGGAGTGGACTAAGGCTGGAGTCAGTGCATCAAGAGCCACCACACACAGACGGATCCTGGACATGGGCTTCAAATGTCATATTTCTCTTGTCAAGCCACTCCTGAACAACAAACAACATCAGCAGTGTCTTACCTGGGCTAAAGTGGTCCAAAGTCCTCTTTTCTGATGAGATCAAATTTTGCATCTCACTTGGAAACCAAGGACCCAGAGTATGGAGGAAGAATAGAGAGGCACACACTGCAAGATGCTTGAAGTTCAGTGTGAAGTTTCCACAGTCTGTGTTGTTTTTGGGAGTCATGTCATCTGCTGGTGTTGGTCCACTGTGCTTCATTAAGTCCGGGGTCACCGTAGCCTTCTACTTCGTGCTTCCTTCCGCAGACGAGCTCTATGGGGGTTCAGCAGGACTTGGCACCTGTCCACACTGCCAAAAGCACCAAAACCAGGTTCAATGACCGTGGGATTACTGTGATTGATTGGCCAGCAAACTTGTCTAACCTGAACCCCATAGAGAATCTATGGGGCATTGCCAAAAAAAGGATGACAGACTTGAGACCGAACAATGCAGAAGAGCTGAAGGCTGTTATTGAAGCATCCTGGTCTTCCACAACACACCAGCAGTGCCACAGGCTGATAGCTTCCATGCCCACTGCATTGAGACAGTAATTGGTGCAAAAGGGTCCCAAACCAAGTACTGAGTACATATGCATGCTTATACTTTTCAGAGGTCCGATATTGTTCTATGTACCATCCTTGTTTTATTGATTGCATGTAATATTAAAATTTTTGGAGATTGTGAATTTGGGGTTTTCATGAGCTGTAATGCCGCGTACAGACGGTCGTTTTTTGCGATGAAAAAAAACGACGTTTTGAAAAACGTCATTTCAAATGACCGTGTGTGGGGAAAACGTCGTTTTTTGTCTTGAGAAAAACGACCAAAAAAAAATTCGAACATGCTCGAATTTTTTGTGTCGTTTTTCAAAACGTCGTTTTCTGTGTCAATTAAAATGATAGTGTGTGGGCAAAACGACGTTGAAAACGACGTTTTAAACCCGCGCCTGCTCAGAAGCAATTTCTGAGACGGGAGCGCTTGTTGTGGTAAATCTACTGTCCAGAATGGCTTCAGCACATTCGTTCGTTTTAATAGTAATGAAGAAAAGACTGCGCAGCATTTGACACAATGCATTTAAATGCTACACTAAAACCCTAGTTTGTTGTGGCTCATCTTGTTACATAGTTCTGACAACCTTTTTTGTTTTTGAATTATTTTTGTTAATTTTCTTTTTTTTTTGTTTATGCACATCTCCATGTCCCTTTTTTATTTTGGGTTGTTTAATGTATTTGAGCAAATGAATACCATGTTTAATGTTTGTTATTTTGGAGTGTGTGAAGTCACCACAACAACATAATATCTTATTATGCAAATTACCCACAAGGAGGTTGTTAATTTTTTTTTTTTTTTTTTTTTTGGTGAAATGTGTTTGCCTCCTCACTAATGATCTCTATATATGTTTAAAAAAAACACATGTGAACTTTTTTCAGAAACAAACAAATACATTTATTCATGTATAAAATAAATAAAATAAACTTAAACACATCTGTCAAACCAAAACATATAAAAAAAAAAAAAAAAAGCCCGGAATAAAGTAAAGGAGACCCTGCTTGGATTTTGCAAGGCAAGGGTCCAGCAAGCAAATAATCCAGGCTGGCAATGCCAATGTTTTGGGATTAGGGGCACCATCTCCTCACTTCTTCCTCTTTGGTTGAGGCTTCCCTGCAGCCTTCCCTGCAGCCTTCCCTGCAGCCTTCCCTGCAGTCTGCCTCCTCGGGGGCTGGGTTTCATGAGCCAAGTTTGTGGCAGGAACCAGAGCAGGCTCAGGAAGAGGAGGAGAAGGATCAGGAGCAGGAGAAGGAGCAGGAGTAGGAGAAGGAGCAGGAGTAGGAGAAGGAGCAGGAGTAGGAGAAGGATCAGGAGCAGGAGAAGGAGCAGGAAGAGCAGAAAGCACAGGAGTGGGAATCAGCCCAAGATCTATATTTTCATGTAGGTTGCCCAGTGAGGCCATGCTTATGGCCTTGAATATGATGTATTCGCAGCGCACACGCTGGGCCCGCTCTAGATTTTGTAGCTTGGCTGCGATGAGCGCTGCGAATCCCTCTTCCTCAGATGGTTGTTCTCTGATGGCCGCAGCTGCTTGACGGAGAATGGCCTGGGTCTCCTCCTCCATTTGCATCAGTCTCCTTGTTCTTTTTCCTGGAGCGCGAAAAGGAGGGATCTGGGAGATGCAATCCCGCCTGCGTGACTCCTGTATCCCACTGGGGCCTGCCACCTCCTGGCTCCGAGTGGCCTCTGCCTCACCCTGTCTCCTTGTTGGGCCTGCCACCTCCTGGCTCCGAGTGGCCTCTGCCTCACCCTGGCTCCCTGTGGGGCCTGCCTCCTCCTGGCTTTGCTCTGTGTGTGTCTACAAAAAAAAGGATCTTATTTAATTTTTTGGCTTCATTAATCACACACATTTTACAAATCATGACATATGCGAAGTGAATGCGGAAATAGATTTAAATGAGGCCCGCCATCCCTAATTATGTTGCCCCTTACCCAGCTTCAGATATTTGCCCCCTGGAGTTGTGTGGGGGGGGGGGGGTTGATGCTGACTGAACCTGCTAAGTAGGGTGCGTTTCTCAAAGCTAGGAATGTCTGTTTAGTTAAAAAAAGTAGAAAAAATGTTAATGAACACAAAGTTTGTTAGATATCTGTGACCCCTTCCAGGTGTCTAGCGTTTACCCCCCTAATGGCGTAACATAAAATTACCCACAATCATTATGACCTCTGCATTTATGTATCTTGTCCCCATTCTGTTTTGGCCGTATTGGCTATTGCTATTTTACCAATGTTTTGACAACTCAGCTAAATTTTACACCACTTGTAACCTACATTTCTAATCATTATTATACTTTGCATTTCATTAATTAGTATTAAAATGCAATACCTGGCTCGATGGGTCACAATCTGTGTCCTCCATGAAGTCTAGATCTTCATCAGATGTAGCCTGCTCTTGGCTGCCGGGAAGACTGGACTGATTCCTTGGGGGAAGGGTAGACACGGATGCCCGTGTTTCGAGCTGGTCATCAATGAACTGCATCTGACCATAGTACCACAGGTTGGGTTTGTAGATGCTGTCAGCTGCAGCTCCAGATCTCATAGAGGCCAGGACTTGTGACCGTTGGGTCCTGTAGGTGCCCCTAATCGAATTAATTTTGTTTTTGACCGTGTCAGTAGTTGCGTGTGGGAGCCTTGGGCTAACAAATGCAAGCAGGGTCTCCAGTGCTTGCTTCCTGGCATCTTTGTTTTTGTTTATTTTGCTTTTTGTTTGCCAGAGCACAGGAAGTTCTTTCCAGCGTTGTATAAACTCCGTGAAAAATTCTGGCTCCTTGAAGGGGTCCATAATTTCTGTATGTAAAAATTAAATAAAAAACAAAGTGTCAGTAAAGCCACTACTACTACAACAAGCTTTTACCCCAGGGATCTGCAATTAGTGGACCTACAGCTGTTGCAAAACTACAAGTCCCATCATGCCTCTGCCTCTGGGTGTCATGCTTGTGGCTGTCAGAGTTTCACTATGCATCATGGGACTTGTAGTTCCGCACCAGCTGGAGGTCCGAGAATTGCATTTCCCTGTTTTACACCATATCATCTAGCCCACAAACTGATCCACTCTTCAGTAATAGAAATGTCAAAAATAGAGTTACGTACCGTCGTATTTCACGATCGTTTACTTCCGCCTTTTTCTTCAGACTGTATACGTCGCTTTCAATGACGTCGGATCCCTTTAAACACTGCGCACGTGTGACGCAACGCACGATACCCCGCCCCTGACGTTCCGTCTCGTCCTTTACACGCCCCTTTCTCGTTCTTTTTTTGTGGGTGTGATTTATGGTGTTGGAAGACAAGCAGCAAAAAATGTCAGGCTCAAGACATGAGGTAGGCCAGGCCCAGGCAACAGGAAGATCCAGGCGGAGGTACAAGGCCAAAAACATGGCATTCCAGGAGATGGTAGAGATGGTCACCATCTTCACTAATGAAGATTATGATGGGAAGCACGGGCCTTACCTGCACCCCAATAAGGTTAAGGCGGACATTACTGATAAAGTAATCAGAAGGCTCCGGCAGAAATTTGGTGAACGCAGGTCAAAAGAACAAATAAGAAAGAGGTGGTCAGACCTGAAAAAAAGAGAGCCAGAGCAACTTCGGGCAATAAAAAGATTGATTCGAGCAAAAAGTAAGTGAATTTTATGTTCCCTAATTTTAGGTGTTTGTTCTTTGTGCCATGTGCTTTTCCATTCAGGTTGAAATGTATTTGTGTGGGCACTAAAAATTGTCGTATGTGTTGTCGTTCATTCGTTAATTTAACTAATATAAAACGACGAGATTCCCGATAATTTGCAACATGCCTATTTCACATGGACAAATTGTAGTGCAATCACTGTATCAGCCACAAATAAAAACGTATTTGTCTGATTTATGTTATAACGAACGACGACTCATACGACCATTTCCTGTGTTCCCAAATATTCCAGTTTCAAAAAATTTATTGAGTTTAATGTGACATCAATTTGTAAACATTTATGTACATGTTTACCTAATTAGATCTTAATAATTTCGATATAAAATATGCACAAAAAGGACAGTATACTCAGCAGAGGATTTATACACATAGGGATTTATTTGTTTGAAAATTGTGAGCTAAAGTTTCATCTAAAATTTTTCCATTGTGTTTTCCCTTTCTTCAATCTCGTAGGGCGAAAGGAAGCATCAAGGCAGGACGCAAGTTCACAAGCCACACCCCCGAGGGATCTTGATGAATGTGAAGCTGCCACCACATCTGGTAAAGTATCATATTCAAAAGATACCCAGGTAATGTAGATGTAGGAGAAACATATTTGTAATACATGGTTTGCTTGCACATTTCAGGAGCAACTCGTGCTGGCTCCTCAATTGACAGGGACACTGCCCAGCTCCTCATTGCCGAAATTTGGTCCTGCCGGGAAAAGAATGAAGACCTACAGATAGCAGCCCGGAAAATAATAAAAAATGCAAAAAGTGTTGAGGTCCAGTTGAAAAATTTACTGGATGTTTTGGGTAGGGTGTGAAAAAAACCAAAAAAAAAATTAAAAAATGATTTCATCTCATTCTTGAATTTAAAAAAAAAAAAAAAAAAAAAAAAAAAGATTTTATATGTTTACTGATCAAAAAAAAAAAAAAAAAAAAAAAAAAAAGATTTTATATGTTTACTGATCAAAAAAATACAAAAAAATGAAAAAATAAGATTTTATATGTTGATTGATCAAAAAAATACAAAAAAATGAAAAAAGATGATTTTATATGTTTACTGATCAAAAAAATACAAAAAAATGAAAAAATAAGATTTTATATGTTTACTGATCAAAAAAATACAAAAAAATGAAAAAATAAGATTTTATATGTTGATTTATCAAAAAAATACAAAAAAATGAAAAAAGATGATTTTATATGTTTACTGATCAAAAAAAATACAAAAAAATGAAAAAATAAGATTTTATATGTTTACTGATCAAAAAAATACAAAAAAATGAAAAAATAAGATTTTATATGTTGATTGATCAAAAAAATACAAAAAAATGAAAAAATATGATTTTATATGTTGATTGTTAAATAAAAAAAAACTAAAAAAAAAAAATATGTGATTTTACTTGTTCGACCAACCAAAAAACACATGTGAGACTGAAAAATTGGTTTCACAAAATATGTAAAATAAAAATTATGCAGATCAATATATTTGTGGCTTGTTATTTTAGATCAATGATGACATTAAACCTAAAAAAAAGTGAAATTTAGGCTGGGAACATAGAACGAGGAAGGATATTTAGTCCATCCAAAACACATGCAACTATGATAACCTAGGAGACAAAGAAAATACACAAACATTCAAAACAATAAGAACAAAAAATACAATGTTTCTTGCATAAAATATTTATTATGTTCATTCACCAAAGATCAGGCATTGGAATGGCCCCCCTACCCATAAAATAGTCAACATATGCCTGGCGCACTGCACGTGCGTTTCGGGGGGCCAAGCCTGGATGGCCTGCCTCATGGGCCGCCTCTGGGACATCAACTCCCTCATCAGGCAATAATGTCAAATAATTTGAAGAATGTCTTCGTAGAAAGTTATGTAATATACAACAACATAAAATAATATTGTTCCACTTATATTCTGCCATGTTTATGGCGGTTAAAAACAAGCGAAATCGACTGACCATAATGCCAAACGCATTTTCAACCACTCTTCTGGCTCTGGCCAGCCTATAATTAAAGACCCTCCTCTCATGGGTGAGGGCACGTTGGGGAAATGGCCTCATGAGGTGGGGACCCAAGGCAAATGCCTCATCACCAATAAAAACGAAGGGCAGCCCCTCTTCATTATCCTCCGCACGTGGCAATGCAAGGTCCTCCGCCTGAAGCCGTTGGGCAAACTCGGTCTCGGCAAAGACCCCGCCGTCTGACATCCGCCCATTTTTCCCCACATCAACATAGAGAAAGTCATAATTGGCAGACACCACCGCCATCAGTACGACACTGTGGAACCCTTTGTAGTTGAAATAATGGGATCCAGAATGGGGTGGTGGCACGATGCGGACGTGCTTGCCATCAATAGCTCCTCCACAGTTTGGAAAATTCCATCGCTGAGAGAAGTCCGCTGCCACAGTCTGCCATTCCTGTGGTGTTGTGGGGAACTGTAAATAAAGCAGAATTTTTTTTTTAAGATAGTACATTACTAACAGAATATCAGCAAAGATTATTGGATCCTAAAAATAAAAAATATTAGTTCAGGTATTATTGTAAAAACAACAATATTAAGGGATCACTAAGCAGATTAATCACACCCTCTCATGGTAAGAAAAATTAACATAAAAGTGTGATGGGGGCCCCCCCCAAGATCAGTTTGTGACCTCCAAAAAATGATGGTTTAACATCAAATTAATACAAATAGACAGTTACAAAAATAACATTGGGGGGGGGGGGGGGGTTGGTCGTGCACTACAATGGAGGAAAAAAATCAAGGGGGATATAGGGACTAAGCTAGGTGGGTTTGCCACTAACAAAATAACCCAAAATGGACATGTGGGCTAGATAAAAAATGCATGTAGGACCAAAAAAAAATACAATAATACATGCATGGAGACAAAGGTAACATTACCAGCATATTATTAAAAAAAGGTTAATTAGGGACTGTTTAAAAAACAAAAGAAGAAACATAGTCTATGCATTTAAAGGACAGAACTTACCTTAATATAGTCCTCCTGCAAAACCTGGATTATGGCAGAACACGTCTCCGGGATTATGACGCCCAGAGACTGGGGGGAGATGCCCGTCGAGAACTTCAAGTCCTGCAGACTTCTCCCTGTTGCAAGGTATCGCAACGTAGCAACTAGCCGCTGCTCAGCAGTTATGGCTTCCCGCATATTGGTGTCCTGCCTGGTGATATATGGCGACACCGAAGCCAAAAGCTGCTGGAATACGGGGTCAGACATCCGAAGAAAATTCCTGAAATCATCAGGGTTATTTTCTTGGATCTCCCGCAGCAGAGGCATATGAGAGAACTGGTCCCTGCAAAGAAACCAGTTCTTGGCCCACAAAGTCCTTCTCCTCCTCCTCAAGGACCGGAGCCGGGATGCAGCACACATCATAACAACATGCACAGCACGATCTCGGCGACGAGAACGTACCCGCAACATGGCTAGAAAACGGTCGTCAAATCAGATCGGACTAAAAATTCTGCCCTGAAGTACAGAAAGGCCTCTGAAGAACGACCTGCAAAACAGCAACGTGCACACAAGAACGCACTTGCAAAACAAATACGTCCTAAATACAAGCACTGTATCACAGATCCGACTACAAATACACAAACTGTACGACAGAAAACGAAATTTTAAGCACAAACACTGAAAAGCACGAATCGTCTCTCACCAAACTTTTACTAACACGCAGCAACACGATATCAGCAAAAGAGGGCGTCTTCCGCATGCAAATTACCCTTTATAGTCCCGTCGTACGTGATGGACGTCAGCGCGCATTGCTAGAGATTTTTCAAAAAACGATGGTCTGTATGCTACGTCGTTTTTGAAAATGAAGTTTCAAAAACGTCGTTTTTTTCATCACATCAAACGTCGTTTTTTTTTCATCGCAAAAAACGACCGTCTGTACGCGGCATAAGCCATAATCATCACAATTATGACAAATCACGGCTTGAACTATCTTGCTTTGAATATAATGAGTCTCTCTCATATATTGGAAAAAAAGAGGGGGAATTAGGTTGCACTAAATAATCTACACAACATAATAGGTATAAAAATGAAATAAATTAAATTGAAACCAATGTCCCTCCTAGGGAATAAGGACAATAAACCACACCAAGTCCAAAATTATTAATAAAAAATAAATCCAGAATTTGATGAAATATAAGCAAGTCCAATTCACAATAATGACATCAAAAAAGCTGTAATAAAGTGAAAGTAATATCTACCACCAAGTTGATTGAAAGTTGATTGACAGTAACTGCTCCTCATGGTCACACCAGTAAGAAAAGTAAGTGAGTACCCTTACCAGAATTAGACCCCCTGTTAGACGAGGTCATGAAAGCCTGCAGACAACCCATTCCGGGTTGATGAGAGATCACGGGGGCTGTGCGTTGCTCCATTCCCAGCAGTTCCCAAGGCTGTACGTGTCCCGTCCAAATGAGACCCTTAGGTAGGTAATTCGCCCTCCAAAAGAGACAATCTACTCCTGGACTCAGCGTCACATAGGGAACCAATCACGATGAGCTGCTGTTGTGGTTGTTCCTGTTTGTGGTTGATGACCGTTCCTCTTCTCTCTTGTAGAGATGTCGGAATGACCACAAGCAGACTCAGATTGCCGGGCTCAAACCTCCAATTCACATGGTGCATGTCTGAGAGATTCCTGATGTGACCGTGAGGAGCAATTACTTTCAATCAACTTTCAATCAACTTGGTGGTGGATCTTCCTTTCACTTTATTACAGCTTTTTTGATGTCATTATTGTGAATTGGACTTACTTATTTTTCATCAATTTCTGGACTTATTTTTCATTAATAATTTTGGACTTGGTGTGGTTTATTGTCCTTATCCCCTAGGAGGGGTATTGGTTTCAATTTCATTTTTATACCTATTATGCACAGTCTCTCATGTTGTGTAGATTATTTAGCGCAACCTAATTCCCCCTCATTTTTTCCACATTTGTTACATGAATATCACATGTTTTTTTTTAGTTGTTGCAGCTTTATTTATTTAAATTTCATCAAATTTCTTATTAATTGTTATATAATCATTTAATTTTCTTTAGCACAGTATATTTTCCTTTGTTGATCTCTCATATATTAGTTTCACCTTTTAAGTTGCATTAGTGAAATAAATGAACTTTTGCACGATATTCAGATTTTTCGAGTTTCACCTGTATTTTCACAAGTGGACACAAGAACCTACATCTCTAGATACATTTTCGTGCAGAACAGTGGTGTAGTGCATAGCACTTTCACCTAGCAGCAAAAAGGGTCGCTGGTTCGAATCCCGCTCATGACACCATCTGCCTGGCGTTTGCATGTTTTACCTATGCCTGCGTGGGTTTCCTCCCACAATCTAAAAACATGCTGTATATCGGATCCTGTCTAAATAAGCCCTAATATGCAGTAGTGTATTTAGGTTTTGTGCTGTCCTAGGCCTGACTAAACTTCTGCACCTCCTAATTTAAATATGACCTATCCCTTCCTGCCACGGCCACACCCTGTTTTTTTAAAAACCCGCCCTGACTAGTTCTGAGGGCCCTGGGGGTGGACAATGGATTCTCTTAATTTGCATAGTTTTTCTCTCACTTCCTGTTTGGCTAAGGGGCAGGAAATGAAGGGAAATCTCTGCAATTGGACAGGGATGGTAAAAAATAAACTAACAGGGGCTATAACCCTCCCTTACTCTATCCAAAATGAAAAAAAAAAGTGATTATAGTTCTACTTTAAGCACAAATTTCCGATAATTTTATTGAGAGGACTAAGAAAATATAACCATGCCAATGGTGCAACTGAAACATAACACAGTGAGGAAGGTTTGTGGTCCAGGATGATAGGACAGTTAAAGTTAGAAGCCACCCCCACACACACACACACAGCTGCGGAATGCCGGGCAGAAGCAGAGCGTCCGCTTTAGCTTTATGGGGGCGCTAGACTAATTTGCCTAACAGTGTAGTGCAAACTAGACACGTGCACTGCCAAAAAAATCGTTTATTTTTTACGTTATTTTGTTTTTTTTGAAAATTCTGGAAATTTGTGAAATTCAAAAAAAAAAATGTTTTTGTTTCATTTGTTTTTTTGCTTTTTTTCCGTAATTCGAGAACAGCAAAAAACGAATGAAACAAAAACAAAAAAAACGAAATTTGCAATTTCGAATTTTCGAATTTTGAAATTTCGAAATTCTGAAAATTGCAAAATTTGAAAATTAAAAATTTGAGATTCGAAAATCTTAAATTTGAAAAGGCCATGTTGGCCTAAGTGTTGCGAATATGTATGAATGTGTGTTAGGGACCCCTACAAACACCACCCAATGTTAAATAAATAAACATTTTCTTAATTTGCAAATAAGTATCATCCCTTCCTCACAGACCTTAGCAGCAGTACAAGCAACTTCCTGTAGGGGCGTGATGTCATACCTGTGTGCTGGCCACCGCTTTCCGAGAACCACATATGCGCATATCAAAAACACGGTGGTCGGGCATCTACATGCAGGAACTCAATTTTTAGGGAAAGTGATAGTAAAGCAGATGCAGATCTCCAGGATTGGACTAACAAATGTTTCTAGTGAAAGGCAACTGGTATTTCTATTAATGGCTAAATGGGCCATTGACATGCATCACAGTTGATCTGAGGAATGTGTCTTTGCAAATTGAAACTAAATTAAATTCTTTCTTATTTTTGCTTGGGGATAGAGTGCAGAGGGATTGAAAGTCTGTTCATTTTTTGGGGATGTCTGCACCCCTGATAGGGTGAAGTCACTTCCCAAATGTTGTCACTTTCTACTTCAAATTCATTCACTTCCTGTCACATAGCCAAACAGGAAGTGAGGGTAAAACCCTACTAATGTCTTTTCTTGGAGACACACAGATCAATCTAAATTAGGGTGACCAGACATCCCCAGTTTCAGGGGACAGTCCCCTGATTGAGGACACTGTCCCCGGACCAAGTCTGTCCCTGGTTTTGTCCCCAGATTGGATTTAATAGGGGGTAGGGGCAATTTCAAAGACAATCAGTACAGAATTAAAATGCCTACTAGCATAGGGGGGTTGTATTTTTCCCATTATCTGTGCCCCTTTCTGATGATCATGTGCTGGTCGGAGCGGAAGAAATATTTCTTCAGTTTCGGGTGCATGCCCATTCAGCTTCGATTGGAGTGATCTTCCTCCGCTCCCCATCCAGTAGTAGCCGGGGCCCGAAGAGTAAGACTTGAGAGGCTGTGAGGCGGGCGGCGACAGGCAGAGAGTTGCTAATTGTTGTCATTACTAGTAAAGAAAAAATATGTCCCTGGATTTAATTTTAAAAATCTGGTCACCTTAATCTAAATAGTTTCCCATTATGTAAATTGCACTCTAGCATTTTGCTGTGTACCCCCAAATTATTAGGGATCTTGGACTTTGGGGTCCATTTACTAAAGACAAATCCACTTTGCACTACAAGTGCAATTGCTGGAGATGGAGGGGGACAAGCAAGGAAGAAAAGAACAAAAAATAAATAAAAATCTTCTACATGATTGGATGTTAAAATCATCAGTGCCACCGCATCTGTGCAGATACTCTGTGCAAATCTCTTTAATTCACTTTTAGGACTGGAACCTGTCTAGCGCAGACCATAACGTAGCCTAACAGACTCATTTCTGTTTTTTTGTATCCTTCTTCCCTTGTCTCTCCTTTTTTATTTTCTGCAGCGGCATTTTGCATATTCAGCAGGGAGAGTCGCATCACCTTTCCCCAAGGTTATCCGACCAGCTTTCAAACAACCGGACAATTCTCCATCATACAGGTTTGACAACTTAAATTGTCATGGACTAGACGCATGTAAGTAGTGCTCCCCTTCTCCCAAAGTTCAAAAAGCAAAGTGATAACCCTTAAAATCTTTTGCTACACTGCGAATATTTATTTATGGTCGGTTTTTCTTTTTATTTCTTCCCTTTTGTACCTGATAGCCTACTTTAGGGCCGTCATCAGGGGGGTGCAGGCAGTACACCTGTAAGGGGCCCGGATGGCAACCCCCCCCCCCCCTTTTTTTTTTTTTTTATTAAAAAAAATAATATTTATTTATTTATTTATTTATTTATTTATTTATATATATATATATATATATATATATATATATATATATATATATATATATATATATATATATATATATATATATATATATATATATAGATATATATATATATACATTTTTTTAGGGATCCAGAGGTCCACAGGGGCCCCGGATGGCAACCCCCCCTTTTTTATAAAAAAAATGTAATTTATATATATTTTATTAAAGGGCTCAGAGGTCCCCAGGGCCCCATGTGGCAATCACCCCCCTTTTTTTTTTTTTTTTTTATAAATGTTTATTTTTTATTTTTTTATTTATTTTTTTTATTGAAAGGCCCAGAGGTCCCCAGGGTCCCGGATGGCAACCCCCCTTTTTTATGAATTTTTTATAAATGTTTATTTTTTATATATATTTATATATATATATATATATATATATATATATATATATATATATATATATATATATATATATATATATATATATATATATATATATATATATATATATATATATATATATATATATATATTTTATTAAAGGGCCCAGAGGTTTATTTTTTCTTTTTTTTAAAGGACCCAGAGGTCCCCAGGGCCCTGGATGGCTACCCCCTTTTTTATAATTTATATTATATATATATATATATATATATATATATATATTTCTTTATTTCTTCTTTTTTTGTAAAGGACTGCCCCGCTTCTCATTTTGTGGCAACCCCCCGCTTCTCAATTTCAGGCGGCAGCACCCCCCCCGGTTCTCTGCTCCAGGGGGCCCATGCCTGAAGCTGTGTAAGGGGCCCCAAAATTCCTGATGGCGGCCCTGGTCTACTTGCTTGGGCAGTATAATCACTGTTTGGCTATCTGGTGCACAAGCATTCTTCAGGGGTGTTCCCAGACACCTCTGAACGATATTGGGGGATCCTTGCTACTTAGACAGTGAGGAACGCATTACAATTGTATTTGTCCTATGTTATATAAGCTCTTTTAACTGTAAGGATATATGATCTTTTAAATGGTCTCCAGTCCTACACAGAAGCTAGATTAAAACCCAGCCAATTTGCAAAGTGTAAATGATATGCATTATACTTTTTCCTTCTGTATATCTTATTTTAATTGTAGGCTTATGCCTAATGTGTGATTGGTTGGGACATGGCGGTGATCAAAACCAAATTATCCCTCATACTAGTGACTTGTGTCGCATACACATGATTAATTTGCTTGCATACTTAAATGTTCCTAATGTGAATACTCCAAAACTATTCGATGTAAGACTATCTCCCATCCATAATCCATGAAACACAGACTAAACACATAGGGGCAGATCCACAAAAGTATTACACCGGCGTATCTCTTGATACGCTGCGTAATTTCAAATTTTGCGCGTCGTATCTTTGTTTTGTATCTTCAAAACAACATACGACGGCATCTTGGCTAGATCCGACAGGCGTACGTCTTAGTACGCCGTCGGATCTAAGCTGCAATTTTTCGGCGGCCGCTAGGTGGCGTTTCCGTCAAAATCTGCGTCGAGTATGCAAATTAGCTAGTTACGGCGATCTACGAACGTACGTCTGGCTGGCGCTTTTTTTTTACGTCGTTTGCGTTCGGCTCTTTCCAGCGTATAGTTAAAGCTACTGTTATGAGGCGTACTCAATGTTAAGTATGGCCGTCGTTCCCGCGTACAATTTTGAATTTTTTACGTTGCTTGCGTAAGTCGTTCGCGAATAGGAATTTGCGTAGAATGACGTCACCATCGTAAGCATTGGCTGGTTCTGGTTTAATTTCGAGCATGCGCACTGGGATACCCCCACCGACGGCGCATGCGCATTTAAAAAAAAACCGTTGTTTACGTTGGGTCACAATGTATTTACATAAAACACGCCTCCATTATAGAGATTTGAATGGCGCGCCATTACACCGCCAAAGATACACTACGCCGCTGTAACTTACGGCGCGGATTCTTTGTGGATTTGAAAAAAAAAGTACGCCCGGCAGATAAATGCGCCGCTGTACGAGGATCTGCCCTATAATATATACTCTCGATCACGGCGATGCCTCACACTCATACAAAAATATTCTGGTGAAGGCTCAGAGACAAATTTTTTTTTTTTTTTTCCACTTCAGACTCCACCAAAAAGGACAACGAGACTTGCTCATATTTCACTTGCCCATAAGGTCTCTTGTATGGTTTTGCATCATGTGTGTTTTTTTTCTCATTTGCTACCCCCTCTTTTTTTATATATATATATATATATATATATATATATATATATATATATATATATATATATATATTTTTTTTTTTCTTTCTTAGAAAATCATTCATTATTGCACAACCAACAATAACAGAAAACCTCCTTTCACTCAGGGCAGAGTACGGCTAAAATGTTAACCTACCTCTTACATTTTATTTTGCCCCATCTCTTAATCCCCCCCCCCCTCCCCCCTCATCCCCCCATTCCCCCCCGGATCTGTCAATCTCAGTTTAACTTGTTTGTTTATTTTTTCACCTGTCTGATTCTATCATTCCTTACGCAAATTTTTCTGATGTTTTAAAAGCTCTCCATTTCTCCCATATTACTCTATTGCCGCGTACACACCATCACTTTATGTGATGGAAAAAAACAACATTTTCTGTGAAGTAAAAAACGACATTTTTGAAACTTCAATTTTCAAAAACGACGTTGCCTACACACCATCGTTTTTTTCACAATGCTCTAGCAAAGCGAGGTTACGTTCACCACTCTTTTCCATTGAAGCTCGCTTCATAACTAGCTTCTGGGCATGCGCGGGTTTAAAAACGTTGTTTTAAACGTAGTTTTTTGCTACACACGGTGATTTTTTGTGAAACAAAAAACGACGTTTTGAAAAACGACACAAAAAAATTGAAGCATGCTTCAATTTTTTTTTTTCGTTTTTCACAAGACATAAAACAACGTTTTCCCCCACACACGGTCATTTAAATTGACGTTTTTAAAAACGTCGTTTTTTTTTCATCACATAAAGTGATGGTGTGTAACCAATTTTTTGGAATTAGGCCCTTTGCTGCATTTAGCAGCACCGGGGCCAACATTATTCCATACTGTTTTTTTGTTTTATTTGTGCCATGAAATAAACAAGTCAAGGGATTTCGCAGGATCTTCTCCCCTGTTATTTCTTCTATATATTCTAAAACTTCTTCCCAGTATTCTCGGGCAATCCCACCAGATATGCATCGTCGTTCCTTTTTGCTTACAATTCCTCCAACACAACTCAGAATTATTTGAATGTATTTTACTCATTCTCTCTGGGGTCAGGTGCCAACGTACCATACACTTGTAGTTTGCTTTGATTGTGGCAATATCAGAGGCGAAATTGAACACTGCTGCTTATTTGTGAGTCATCTAGCTTTTTACCTATATCATGTCCCCACCTTTCTACACATGTCAGTGCTCCCTGTGTCTCTAAATCCGTTAGTATCCCGTATATTACCGATATTCCATGTTTTAATGGCTTTTCAATGGTACATAGCTTTTCTATTGTGTTTAATGTTTTATCATCCCTAATCGGCTGTGGTAAAGTGCTCACAAAGTGCTTTTACTGAAAATACTCCCATTCACTCAAATATTGCTCCCCCTCTTCTGTTTTTAAATCTTGCCTTAACCTTATTTTCCCTTGTGTGACAATATCTCAAAATTGCTTTCCCATCCGTGTCTTATTACCTGGTGGAAAAAATTGTGCCAGCTAATGGAATTAATGGGAAGTTATATTCCCATTTTTCCCGCCTATATACTGTGTCCCATATTTTAAATACATTCTTCGTTATACTGTGAGTGTCCGTGCCCAATTTTCTAACTTTCGGTGGTATCCAAACATTCTTATTTAACCACTTCCCGACCGCCGCATGTATATGTACGTCCACAGAATGGCACGTACAGGCAGATGGGCGTACAGGTACGTCCTTGCCTTCTAGCGGGTGGGGGGTCCGATCGGGACCCCCCCCGCTACATGCGGCGGTCGGATTCCCTCGGGGAGCGATCCGGGACGACGGCGCGGCTATTCGTTTATAGCCGCTCCGTCGCGATCGCACCCCGGAGCTGAAGAACGGGGAGAGCCGAATGTAAACACAGCTTCCCCGTGCTTCACTATGGCGCTGCATCGATCGAGTGATCCCTTATATAGGAAGACTCGATCGATGACGTCAGTCCTACAGCCACACCCCCCTACAGTTGTAAACACACACTAAGTGAACACTAACTCCTACAGCGCCCCCTGTGGTTAACTCCCAAACTGCAACTGTCATTTTCACAATAAACAATGCAATTTAAATGCATTTTTTGCTGTGAAAATGACAATGGTCCCAAAAATATGTCAAAATTGTCCGAAGTGTCCGCCATAATGTCGCAGTCACGAAAAAAATCGCTGATCGCCGCCATTAGTAGTAAAAAAAAAAAAAAATAATAAAAATGCAATAAAACTATCCCCTATTTTGTAAACGCTATAAATGTTGCGCAAACCAATCGATAAACGCCTATTGCGATTTTTTTTTTTTACCAAAAATAGGTAGAAGAAAACGTATCGGCCTAAACTGAAGAAAAAAAAAATTATATATGTTTTTGGGGGATATTTATTATAGCAAAAAAGTAAAAAATATTGAATTTTTTTCAAAATTGTCGCTCTATTTTTGTTTATAGCGCAAAAAATAAAAACCGCAGAGGTGATCAAATACCACCAAAAGAAAGCTCTATTTCGGTGGTGTCCACCCTGCTTCTCCCGCGCTGTTTCTGAGCCGATCCCCGCTTCCCGCGCTGTGTTTGAACGCTGCCGCCGACATATACCGAGCGCAGTACACTCGGCCACGCTTGTTTTTTTTTTACGACTGAGGAGTGTATAATTTACTCTGGCCTTTTTGCCCTGCCAAATATATTTCAGAATTATTGTTTTAATTACCGTATTTATCGGCGTATACCGCGCACTTTTTTCCCCTTAAAATAAGGGGAAAATCGTGAATGCGCGATATACGCCAATACCCGCTTCCTGCGCTGTGTTTAAACCTTGCCGCCGACATATACCGAGCGCAGTACACTCGGCCAGGCTCAGCTTCCCTCGCGGTCACGCCCTGTGCCGCCTCCTATGCGAGAGGAGACAAGCGTGGCCGAGTGTACTGCGCTCGGTATATGTCGGCGGCAGCGTTCAAACACAGCGCGGGAAGCGGGGATCGGCTCAGAAACAGTGCGGGAGAAGCAGGGTGGACACCACCGAGGCCACAGACGAACGACAAGGCCGCCGATGGACGCCGGGCAAGACACCGACGAGGGGCATTCAAACTATAAAGTATTTTATTTTTTCCTCAAATTTCCCTTCTAGGTTGGGGGTGCGCGCTATACGGTGGTGCGCGCTTTACCCCGATAAATACGGTATCTTAAAGAAGCTTTGTGGTATTCTTATGGGAAGCATTTGAAATTTATAGATTATTTTCGGTACTATCATAATTTTAAATCCGTTAATCCTACCTATCCAAGAGATAGGTTTCCTTGCTAAGTTTTTCATGTCTTGTTTAATTTCATTAATTAAAGGAACATAGTTAGCCAGATAGAGTTTTTCCACTGTGGGTGTAATCTTTATTCCTAAATATGTCAAAGTTTTTTTCTCCCAAGTAAATGGAAATTCTTTCTGTAGTGCTTCTTCTTCTTCTTTTTTATCTATACCCAAATTTAAGATTACTGTTTTTATAGGATTTATTTTAAAATTGGATAGTTCACCGTACTCTTTTATTTATTTTATTACGATGGGCAATGAAAGTCTGGGTCTGGTCAAATATAGGAGTATGTCGTGTGCATATGCCGCCACCTTATGTTCTGCGCCCTCCACTCTCACCCCCCCCCCCCTATATCCGGGTTATTTCGGATTTTAGTTAGTAGTGGTTCCAGTGATATTACATACAGGAGGGGTGAGAGCGGGCAACCCTGTCTGGTTCCATTCATCATCTCAAATACAGACGACACACTCCCATTGACCTTCACCCTGGCCGACGGATGATTATACAGGTTTTTTACCCATTTCATAAATCTGGGTCCCATGCCTATGCTCCGCAAGGTATCTATCATAAACCCCCAGTCGACTCTGTCAAATGCTTTTTCCGCATCTATTGACATGAGTACGACTGGGGGTTTCTTCTTTTTGTCCTGCTGTAGTAATAATATATTTCTTAAGCTATTATCTCTCCCTTCCCTTCCTGTTACAAATCCCGCCTGATCTATGTTTATTAGATCAGGCATTAATGTTTTTATCCTAGTTGCCAATATTTTTGCATATACTTTTATATCAGCATTCAGCAATGCTATTGGACGATAATTGGAGGATAGGGTTCCATCTTTTCCGGTTTTAGGAATAATAGTAATATTTGCAAGAAGAGATTATTTTCTTATTTCTTCCTCTTCTCCTATTCTATTAAAATAATTACACAGCTCTGGGACCAAAAGTTCTTTAAATTTTTTATAGTATTTAATGGGTAATCCATCTGGGCCTGGACTCTTACCCCCTGACGTTTCCTAAAAGGCTTTGTAAATTTCCTCCTGAGTAATTGGATCTTCTAGGAATTCAGCATTCTCTTGAGATATCTTTGGTAGGTTTACTGCTTCTAGATATTCCTTAATTTTTATTTTTATAATTTCTTCCTGCTTTTGAATCTCCTTGGTTCTGATAGAGTATAGTGTGCTATAAAAAGTCTGAAAGGCCTCTGCAATTTCAGAAGTTTTATACTTCATCTGTCCTGCCTGATTTTGTCAACATAATTTATGTTTTTTTTTTCCTTAGATACTCTAGCCAGATATTTCCCTGGTTTATTCCCCCACTTATATCTTTCTTTTACAACATTCTTGAAAATGTTTCTAGTTTCGAATTCCATCAAGTCTCTAAGCTGGGCCCTCTTTATCACTATTTTCTGATGTATATCCCTTTCTCTTTGTTCTTTATGTTTTTGCTCAAGTTCATATAACTCCTTTGTTATATTTTTAATATTCACTTCTCTTCTTTTTCCCCGCCCCAATGAAAATTAACTTGCCCCTGATATACGGCTTGTGGGTTTCCCATACTGTTGCAGTACTCACACTTTCTTCTTTAAGCTCTTTTACTAGGGGGGGGGGGGGGGGTCTTCTTCGCAGTCTTCTCTGTTCTCTCTTCTGCTGGGTGGGGGGCCCGGTCTTCACCGCCGTGTTGTTCTGTTCTGCGGGAGTCCCCCGCTTTCTTCTTTAAGCTCTTTTACTAGCGGGGGCCCGGTCTTCTTCGCCATCTTCTCTGTTCTCTCTTCTGCCAGGCGTGGGGCCCGGTCTTCACCACCATCTTGTTCTGTTCTGCCGACGCCCCACGCTTTCTTCTTTAAGCTCTTTTACAAGCGGGGGGCCCGGTCTTCTCTGTTCTCTCTTCTGCCGTGCTCCACCGCGGGGGCCTGGTCTTCTCCGCCGTCTTGTTCCCTCTTCTCTTCTAGCGATGTTGACAGGAGGACCTTTCCCGCTGTAATGCCGTGTGCGCGTTGCGCAATGACTTATAGGCATGGGGCGTGGTCACCGGGTGGTGTCACCCGGCGAGTCCACCCCTTATTACATCACACGCCCAGGTCATGATGGCAATGTGACGTCATGAGGGGGCGGGGTCTCCGGGTGACATCACCAGGTGACCACACCCCATGCCTATATAAGTCATTGCGCAACACGCACACGGCATTACAGCGGGAGAGGTCGTCGTGTCAACATCACTAGAAGATGAGAGGGAACAAGACGGCGGAGAAGACCGGGCCCCCATGGTGGAGCCCGGCAGAAGAAAGAACAGAGAAGACGTGAAGAAGAAAGCGGGGGGGGGGCCCCAGCAGAACAGAACAAGATGGCGGTGAAGACCAAGCCCCCACCTGGCAGAAGAGAGAACAGAGAAGATGCCAAAAAAGACCGGGCCCCCCCTAGTAAAAGAGCTTAAAGAAGAAAGCGGGGGGCCTGGCAGAACGCCCCCCGAAAGAGCGGAGAAGTCGGAAGAAGACCCCCTGGAGCTGACTAATAAATTACTTTAAAAACCTGTGTAGTGTGTTTTTTTTTAATTATAATTTTTCCCCCAGGTGAAGGGGTAGGGGTACGTTATACCCCATACTCATTCAAATAGGGTGGGGGCCGGTATCTGGGAGCCCCCTTATTAAAGGTGTCTCCTGGAATCTGATTAGCCCCCCGCCCGCAGACCCCGACAATCAACAGCCAGGGTTGTCGGGAAGAGGCCCTTGTCCCTATCGACATGGGGACAAGGTGCCCCCACCCCCCCCCCCCCATGTTGAGGGCATGCGGCCTGGTACAGTTCAGGAGGGAGGGCGCTCGCTCGTCCCCACCCCCATTCCTGACCGGCATGCTCGGATAAGGGTTTGGTATGGATTTTGGGGGAACCCCATGCTGTTTTTTCGGCATAGGTGTTCCCCTTAAAATCCATACCAGACCTAAGGGCCTGGTATGCTCCTGAAGGGGAACCCATGCTGTTTTTTTGTATTTGGCACGGAGTTTCCCTTCATGATCAGCGTAAAAAAAAAAAATCAGGTTTAAACGTGCTTGCAGGCACAGTGGCTGGTTTATAAAAACGTTACTTTTACTTTCTATTCAGGCCATATATGTTACACGGACAGTTGTCACTACACTTCCTCACATCATCCCACATCCACCCCATAATATTCTCACTTCCAGCTTCTTTTAATTACAATTTGTAGATGCTGTGTGCCATGTCCATAGTGGCGCACTGTGCGCCTCCTCCCGTGCGCTATGAGCACAATAGTACCTAGGGATTAGCGCTGCGCTACCGGCACATTCATTTCGTAAATACCGGAACGGCCGTTGCGCACGCCGATGCGCCATTAAAGGCAAAAAAAAATCGTAAATCAGTCACATTGTGTCAGCTATAAAGTGTTCCCTAGAGAGTGGGGAAATTTGTGGATGCACTGATAAAAGAATTGGTGTGCGAACTCCCCTCCTTTAATCAGGATACACGTGACGTTTTGCGTCAACTTGAGACTGTTTGTTACCTCCAGGAGCCCTACTAGTGGGGATCGACGTAGAATCTCTATACACGTCGATCCCCTATGAATGGAGGCTCAAAGCTGTTCACCATTTCCTCTTTCAAAAATTTCCCTTACTCTGTGCCCAGAATGAATTCATTGTGGACACCCTGGGATTTATGTTGAAGCATAACTGTTTCCAATTCCTTGGTGTCAACTACCAACAAATCAGGGGCACATCAATGGGTGGCCCCTGGGCTCCCTCATACACTTGTTTACATCTTGGGCTGTGGGAGCATGAGGTTGTGTACACCTTGTCACGGTACCTCAGCCACAGTCTTCTGTGGCTGAGGTAAATTGATGACATGATCATGATCTGGGAGGGGGGGGTCACCCCAGGACTTTATTCTTTTTATTGAGCAACTCAATCAGAAAAGTAGAAACATTAAACTTACCTACTCCTGCCACTCAGAAACCCTCTCCTTCCTCAACTTGATGATATATGTGAAAGAAATAAACTCTTGACAAAAACATTTAGGAAGGAAACTGCTGCGAACAACCTACTACTCGCCACCAGCCACCATCCGAGGTCACTCATCTGGGGGATCCCGGTAGGGCAGTTCCTCCAAACTAGTAGGAACTGCTCGAATGAGGATGACTTCAAGACTGAGGCACAAGAACTATATGGCAGGTTTCGAGAGAGGATGGATGTATATGCAAGGCGAAAAAAAAGCTCTCCAAACCAATAGGAAAGATCTCCTGGTTAGCAAGGGAACAGTACATTTAAAGACACAACAAGAATCCCCAATCCGGATAATCACTAAATATGGGACACATTGGGACCAAGTTTAAAATATTCTTGGCCACCACTGGCATATTTTGTCCGAGGCACTAATCTTGGGTAATAACGTCCCTGAACCCCTTAACTCTTAATTCAACCCCTGTATCTGTCTAGATTGGTTTTGCTTCTGTTTTTGCTTTTGGTTCCGTTTTTGCCTTTGCTTTTTATCTGGATCTGAATATCTAAAAATCATTCCTCACTGTTCTCCCTTTAAGTCCACCCCATGTGTTTATCAATATGTATCTTTATATGATAGGGACTTGTTTGACTAACATGGAACGGGTGCTGCACTCTTGCATTGCAGTATCACCCTCCTGCTAAGTCTGTCCTATAGGCTAAGTCTGTGTAATCCGGTATGAATGCCCTTGTGAACCTACAGGTGTTGGTAATTGATTGTGAAACACTGGGGATACTAAAGGACACATACCGGGCTTCTGCACATGCTCTGATGAAGCTTGGAAACAAGCGAAACACCGTCAGCATAACACTATTATGCTGGCTGTAGTGAGGGCATGGATGCTTCACCTATTCAGCCTTACTAATCCCATGATCCTCCTGATCCAACTCTCCAATAGCGTCAGTAAGACACCCTAAGACATCCTACACCATGCTGTACCACGCTGCACTAGACGCTGCACAATCTCTACGGAACGTCTGCCTGCTGAGACACCGCTATATTCAAACAGTACATACATTGGCACTTGATACAGTCCGGCCAGTGGACACTCACTCTTTACTATTATGAATGGTATGGAATTGCCTTCTATTTGAATGATTATACTGAACAAAGGGGTAGATTCAGAGAGCAATTACGCCGGCGTATCCATAGATACGCCGCGTAATTGCTAAGTTGCGCCCGCGTATCTACTTTCTGTATTCAGAAAGCTAGATACGCCGACTTTAGCCTAAGATACGACTGGCATAAGTCTCTTACGCCGTCGTATCTTAGGGTGCATTCTGACGCTGGCCGCTAGGTGGCGCTCCCGTAGTTTTCAGCGTAGAGTATGCAAATTGCCTACTTACGCCGATTCACAAACGTACGCGCGCCCGGCGTTTGTTTTTTTACGTCGTTTGCGTTAAGTCTTTTCCGGCGTAACGTTGTTCCTGCTATTAGGAGGCGCAGCCAATGTTAAGTATGGACGTCGTTCCCGCTTCAAAATTTGAATTTTTTACGTCGTTTGTGTAAGTCGTTCGCGAATAGGGCTGGACGTAAATTACGTTCACGTCGAAACCAATACGTCGTTGCGCCGTACTTGGAAGCAATGCACACTGGGATATGTACACGGACGGCGCATGCGTTGTTCGTAAATCACGTCAATCACGTCAGGTCATCACATATTGACATAAAACACGCCCCCCTTCCCCATTTGAATTACGCGGCTTACGCCGGCCCCATTTACGCTACGCCGCCGCGACTTATGGAGCAAGTGCTTTGTGATTACAGCACTTGCTCACAGGAGCAAGTGCTGTATTCACAAAGCACTTGCTCCGTAAGTCGCGGCGGCATAGCGTAAATGGGGCCGGCGTAAGCGCGCGTAATTCAAATGGGGAAGGGGGGCATGTTTTATGTTATTATGTGATGACCTGACGTGATTGAAAGTTGCGGAGGCGTAGCGTAAATACACTACGCTGCGCCGCCGTAACTTTAGGCGGAGATACCTGAATCTACCCCAAAGACGTCAAACAGTGAGCTTGACTTTACCCCCATCAGCATTGAGGGGAAACCATATTCATGTTTAGCCGTTTGTTTCCTTAAACTGACATTCTTGGCATCCAACCGTTCTGAGACGAGAAGTGTACAAGACTATGCTAGTGTATACCCGGCCTGCTAAAAAACTGTGCTAACAGTGTGCAATATCTACAAGATTAAGCTAGTGTGTATCTGGCCTGTTAAAAACTTGTGCTAGCAGTGTGCAATACTATGGTTTCTCCCCTGTGTATGGACAGTTGGTGGTATCTGAATTATACCATACTGGAGATCTAATACAAACTATTAAAATCCATTGATTTACTCTGTTTTGACCAATTATCAAAGCTAGTACTCGCTTGTATCAAGTATCTAATCTGAGACAGCAATGGGAAGAGTACTCCAGTAGGAGGGATATTTGGTGTGTATGGCTGTTGTGGTGGCCACCTGTGTCCTATTTTAGACTAGTGTCTAATTTGTATCTGTATGTGGGTGTAATTTTTGTAATTTTGCTAATTTTCAAGGAGACATTGAGCTAGATTCATGTAGCTCCTACGTCGGCGTATCTATTGATACGCCGCGTAAGTCAGTAGATGCGCCATCATATCTATGCGTGCTATTCACGGAGCTAGATACGCCTGAATTTCAGCTTCCTCCGACCGACGTAAGTGTTAGTACGCCGTCGTATCTAGGGTGCATATTTACGCTGGCCGCTAGGGGCGCTTCCGTAGATTTACGTGTAGAATATGTAAATGACCTAGATACGCCGATTCACGAACGTACTTGCGCCCGCTACACCATTTACGCATGGCTTACGTCCGGCGTAACGTTACCCCTGCTATATGAGGCGCAGCCAATGTTAAAGTATGGACGTCGGAACAGCCGTCAAATTTTACGTCGTTTACGCGTTTGCGTGGAGCGTTAGTGGAAAAATTTACATGGGGTCACGGCTATTTTGAATACAACACGCCCACTACCTTCCACATTTGAATTAGGCAGGCTTACGCCTGCCTAGTTACACTACGCCGGCGCAACGTACGGCGCCAGACCTTTGTGAATAATGGTCTGGGCGCCCTATTTTACATTGGCGTAGCGCATATGAGATGCGCTACGCCGGAACAACTATACGCTGAGCTACCTAAATCTAGCTCTTTATATGCAGATATTTAATAAATTAATATAGTCTCACCCGGCTGTTCCATTTTGAAGAATTTCTTTTGGAAATTTTATTTTTTCCTCTCTTTTTTTCTATAGGCCGTCAGACAGCCTAGCAGGCAGATGTGCCCGGGATAGGCACCATCTCAGGCCTAGCAGCCCAGGCAATACAACACACCTCCACCCAGACAAACATCTAGGTGGCACAGAACACCAATCACCTGACTCCACCCAAATATATATGCATAGTTGCCAACATTGCAAAAAAAAAATCTGGAACACTTTTTTGCAAGACGACGGAGCCTAGCTATAATTAGGGTGCGGGGCATTTATTTGTAGGCATGTCACACCCTAGTAGCAAAATGCGGGATGCAAAGCAAAACTGGGCGTGGTTTACGTGCAATAGTGGGTGTGGCTTAAATGGGTGTGGCTTGGAGGGGGTGTGGTTAGAGTCCGAGATGAATGAGGGAAGGAGAAAGAAAGAAGCCAGATCCTACACCACAATAGAAATGTGTGTATTCCAGAAAGTTTAACAAAATCGGCAGATAAAGATACTCCAAAACACCTGGGGTTAGTTCTTTAATCATCCCAGCACCATGGTTGGTATTCTGCATTGCGTTTTATATAATGTATTGCTGGGATTTGTTGTTCCTCTATAGCTGCTGGTATTCTCCATTGTGCTGTATAATGTATTATTGCTGGGATTTGTAGTTCCTCTATAACTGGTCAGTGGTAATCTGCATTGCGCAGTATAATCATTATACAGCGCAATGGAGAATACCACCAGCTATAGAGGACTACAAATCCCAGCAATAGTACAATATATACAATTAATATCCATTAAAGCTCAATGGAGCACAGATATAATATATGGTGTGTGTGTGCGTGCGTGTGTGCCGGGGGGGGGGGGGGGGGGTCTCAAAATGCACCTTAGCCTTAGTTGGCAAAAATCCTTGCACCGGCCCTGAGTGCACTTGTAGTGCAAAGTGGATTTGACTTTAGTAAATAACCCCCATTGTAATATAAAACTTATTCAACTCAAATCATATAAAAATCATTCAACTCACCATAATGCAGAATCAGTGGAACCCCCGAGCGTGATATAAAGAAAAATTCAGCGCTGGAATAATAAACACAAAAAACAAAAGATTGCAAGCCAGCACTAAGGATAAATTCAAATAAAAAGTCCCAAAGTCAAATAGTGTATAAAATAGTGCAGGGCAAATAAAATCTAAGACAATACAATAATAATTAAATATTGAAGAAAGTCCATATAGTGCACAAGTGAAAAATCCAAATGGTGCTCCAATGTAAAGTGATTGAGTGCAGTAAATCAGAAATTCTGTGATCCACAGGTAAAGAATCCTCCACCGATTAACTAAATAGATAGATGGCCTCTCACCTCAGCCATTCGACCATGGCTAGGTCACAAAGCGTTTTACACCTCCCAAGTGTGAGCAAAAAACCTTTAAATCC
This sequence comes from Rana temporaria, assembly GCF_905171775.1. Classification (NCBI taxonomy): domain Eukaryota; kingdom Metazoa; phylum Chordata; class Amphibia; order Anura; family Ranidae; genus Rana; species Rana temporaria. The sequence continues at coordinate 225,952,521 of NC_053489.1, forward strand.
CAATAGGCAGGCAGCTACCAGCAACTCAGCTCAGCCAATTTCCAGGTCAGCAGGAGGGTATATGTGAATGAGAGAGGAAACAGACTAGTGCTCTCTGTCTGGTAAAACTAGGTATTTATTAGAAAACAGGTAACAACTTACAATTAGTGGCACTCAAAGCCGAGTGTGAAGCATCAATAGCATGTATCGGAGCTGCAGGCTTCCGATTCTACGATCTGTTCACAAACCAGCATGTGAGACGGCGAGCGCGGGTGACGTCACGTGACTCCTCCCCCTTTCGTACGTTACGTCCCAATAGGCGGGACTTCATCAGCATAGGGTGGGGAGATCAACGTGTGCGTCCCGCTGCATGTTATATAGTATGCCGTTGCCTCGGCAACCTAGCACAACAAATAGACAATTTCTTTCACCGCTCCAGGTGAGTCTCGTAGATCATCAAGGGTAGTTTGAACCACCAGGGTGCCGGCAATGCTGATTGTAGCAAAAAAACGAAAAGAACTCTGGACAGCCGCACTCCAAAATGACTTAAAATAAAGTTGGTCTTTTAATGTAAAAAGTACATACAGGCACTGCAAACAACGGATACAGAATGGCCGACGCGTTTCACGCTGCAATTCAGCGCTTAGTCATGGCTCATGGCTGCCATGACTAAGCGCTGAATTGCAGCGTGAAACGCGTCGGCCATTCTGTATCCGTTGTTTGCAGTGCCTGTATGTACTTTTTACATTAAAAGACCAACTTTATTTTAAGTCATTTTGGAGTGCGGCTGTCCAGAGTTCTTTTCGTTTTTTTGCTAGCACAACAAATAAAGACCTGCCAACAGCGCCATCTTGTGTCTATATAATAGAAGACGGCCGGTCATACTTAACAGATTGCCAAGCAGACCGAGAACAACTCTGTGGAAAAATGGGGGCAGATACGATATTCTTTAGAAAAAATTAATACTAATTAATAAATATAATCAGATTTAGGTGACATCAGCCACGGTCGCCTTCTCACTAACAAATAAATATTGTGAATGACACCAAGGACATTCATTTACTGCCTAACATAGCAAAATTTGCCATATCATGCAGCACGGAACAAATTACCAATAAAAGATAATATCTCAATCCGTCAATACCAGCATATTAGAACAGTATATAATATACAGTATATAAATAGAATTAAATTAAAATTCATATAAAATTCATATGTAATCCATACAGAATCATATACAAAAACCAAGCTTCTATCATATATAAAAAAAAAATATTTCATAAATAATTCATATAAAATTCATATAAAATTCCCCAATACACAATCAAGATACAAAATTACTAAAAAATATTAAAATTAAAAAAAATTTAAAAAATTACTTAGCGATTGGAAATAAAACAATTGAGATCAAACTCCACTTTAAGGCCGGCCGGGGAGGAAACTTTAGTTTCATATATCCAGAATGATTCTCGTCGGCTAAGTTGCCGGATGTAATGTCCCCCTCTCCAATGCTTAGCAACTTTTTCGATGCCCCAAAATTTGAGACCTTTAGGGTCCCTATTGTGGCATTCTCTAAAGTGCTTTGATACACTGTGGTTTCGAATACCCCGTCGTATATTGCTAACATGTTCTCCCACTCTCACGTGTAACTCACGTGAGGTGCGCCCTACATATTGCAACCCGCATTGGCATTCGAGCATATACACCACACCTACAGTCGAGCACGTGATCAAATCTTTAATAGGATATTCTGTCCCAGTGACAGTAGAAACAAAGGACTTGCGCTTTTTGATATTAGATTTAGCATGTTTGCAAGTTGCACATCTGCCACACGCGTAAAAGCCTGACAAAAGATTAAAGAGTTTTGGCCGAGGGATAACTGGCGGGTCTATCACTCCTGGGGCTAGGCGATCCCTAAGACAGGGAGCCTTCTTATACACAAATGCAGGACGCTCAGGGAGAACAGGGCCAAGGACCATATCTCCTTTTAACACAGGCCAATGTTTGGCCACTATTTTCTCAAACTTTTTGTGTTGTATGTTGTAATCTAATAGCATTTTATAATTGGCTACTTCTGAATTAACATCAGGGGGTCTATCTTTTATGATCAAGCTCCTGTCAGTATTTCTGACTTTTTCTATTTCCTCCTTGATCACAGGCATAGAATAGCCTTTTGCCACAAATCTAGCAGCCAATTCCTGAGATTGTACTGTGAAATCAGATTCTAGTGTGCAATTCCTACGCAGCCTAACAAACTGGCCTCGAGGAATATTGCACAACCACAATCGATGGTGGCAACTGGTTAATGGGATATACCCATTTCTATCTACAGTTTTGAAATGATTTCTGGTGACTAATCTGGACCCAGATTTGAATATTTCAAGATCCAGGAAGGTCACCTGTTCACAAGAGACCGTCCACGTTAAGACAATCCCCTGATCATTGGAATTAAGTCTGTTCATAAACAACTCCAATGAAGGCAGGTCCCCCTCCCAAATCATCACCAAATCGTCAATATACCTGCGATAGCAAAGTAATTGTGGTGGCATGTCCAGGAAGACCACGTCTCGCTCCCAGCGGGCCATAAACAAATTGGCCACACTGGGAGCGAAACGGGCCCTGAGCGTGTCACCTGCCACCAGATGCCTCCCCAGCAGTCTGTCCTTGCATCAGGTGCCTCCCCAGCAGAGTCTGTCCTTGCATCAGGTACTTCCCCAGCAGTCCGTCCTTGCATCAGGTGCTACCCCAGCAGAGTCTGTCCTTGCATCAGTTACTTCCCCAGCAGTCCATCCTTGCATCAGGTGCTTCCACTACACTGATTACCACTACACTAACTACTACACTACACTGATTAATACACTGGCAGGGGTCTCCAAACTTTTAACTTCGAGGGCCACATTGTATATTTTACAGATATTTGTGGGCCTAAAAAAAAAAAGTTATTTATAAATGAATCCCCAGCCATGAAAGAGAATAGAATTTATAAATAAAAATTCTGTTGCCATCACAGCCACCCCCACACATTTGTGTCCCCATCAGAACTCCTGCCACACACTTGTGTCCCCTCAGAGCCACCTCCCCACACCCATTAGAACCCTTCCTGCCCATGTCTCAATCAGCGCCCCCACATTTGTGTCCCACATCAGAGTCCCCCCCCACATGTGTGTCCCACATCAGAGTCACCTGCTTGTCTCTGAAAGCTCATGGTCTGGACTGCCATATCTGCCTGATTTCTGTGGATACCAATCAATATGCCATCAATTGTCACCACTGTGCCATGCCATCAATTGTTGCCACTGTGCCATCAATTGTCGCCACTGTGCCATGTCATCAAATGCAGCCACTGTGCCATGCCATCAAACGCAGCCACTGTGCCATCATTTGTCACCACCGTGCCCATCAATTGTCACCACTGTGCTATCAATTGTCGCCACTGTGCCATGCCATCAAACGCAGCCACTGTGCCATGCCATCAAACGCAGCCACTGTGCCCATCAATTGTCACCACTGTGCTATGCCAAACACAGCCACTGTGCCCATCAATTGTCTCCACTGTGCCCATCAATTGCCGCCAGTTTGCCCTGTAAAATGCTGCCAGATTGCCCCCTCCTCCCCTCCCCACCCGGCACTTACCTTTCTCGGGTCAGCCATCCTCCCTCCATTGTCCCTCGATGTCTTCTCCCGCCCTCTGTCAGAACCGGGGCCAGGGGCTGGGGCTGGGGCTGGGGCTGGAGGCTGGTCCTGGTGGCTGGATCCTCTGGAACACAGGAGCTCTGGAAGACAGGTCTTCTCTCTACTCCAGCAGGAAGTGGAATGACCAAACTGGGAGGAGCTGGAAGCTTTTTGGTCTGGAGATTTTTATTTTTAAAACTACGACCATAAAAAAGTTAATATACAAAATAAACTAAATAACACAAAACAAACAACACACACAAACCATCATACCACCCTCCAAGAAAATAACTGCAAAAAAAAAAAAAAAAAAAACCAACAACATTAGAACGGGTAATGACAACAGGCTCACTGGTACAAGAAAAAGTCTTTACAGTCCATCAGAAAAAGCTTGTCCAGATCATTGCCAACAAAAAAAAAGAACAAAACCAACTTAAAACGGCTCACTGGTACAGTAGGGAAATATTAAAGTCCATAAAAACCACTACTGTCCAGATCATCGCCAACCCACAACACACCCCACCACCAGAACAACAAATACCTACAACCCACGTATGAGCGAGAACATGATAATCAGACATGTCTGTAGCCTTATTTCAAAAATAAACTATAAACAAAATCTAAGGGGGGTGAGAAAGGAAAGTTGCCCCTACCCATGGAGAGGGGCAGGGTCATGGCCTAAGGGGGCTGGAAGAGGAACCCCCTCCATAAATGGGCACACCTCTCAGGCCCGACCCTGCTCCTTTCCAGATCCCGCACCTTCACCAACTCCCGAAAGATATCGCCCACCACCTCATGCACAGACAGGATTTTGTCCCTAGTGGACACCAAACACCGAGCGTGCCAAGTGTAGTAAAGCACAACTACGCTGACTAAATAAAGTGACGCTCCAATGTCCCTCCACATTCCCGTCGGGGACAGCCCCTGTCCCCTAGGTTCAGATATATGAGATTTGCACGGACGTACAGTCGTCCATGGAACGACCTCCATGCAAGATCCCAAAACTTGTTTGGAATTCTGTAAGAATTCAAGAGGGCTAACCCCTCCGTGAGGACCCTCTCAGGACAGTCCCTTAAAGACAGGGCTTCAAAATGTCCGAGGCCATGACCCTCAGGTACAGCTCACGCCGACCCAGAGAGCCCACCTCAAGGGCAGTTATCCGCCACTGCCTCAGTGCCTTCAATGCCAGGGGGACGTAGGATGGGAGATACCCATGCGATCTCCTCAGATCGCCGGGCCTCCCCCCCTCCCCCCACCTCCTCAGGAACAGCAAGAGCCAGTCCTTGCATGAACATTCCCACCAGGAAGGTGCGTCCACAAAGATGGACTGCAAGTTGTACTTTACAAAAATGATGATGAAGAACACCACCGGGTTGACCATGTCCAACCCTCCTTGCCTTCGCTGGCGGTATGTGACCTCCCTCTTGATCAGGTTCAGTCTGTTTCCCCACAACAGCAGGAAGAACAGACCAGAGACCCGAGCATAGAGAGATGCTGGCAAAAGACACACGTAGCTCACAAAGAGAAACTCAGGCAGTAAGTACGTCTTGACCAAGCATACCCTTTCCCTCAGGGAAAGTTTCCAACCTCTCCAGGCCTTCACCTTCCGAGTGGCACTCACCAGCCTGCGCTCCCAATTTAGCTTGGGATAATCACCCGGGCCGAAATGAATGCCAAGTACTCGAATCTCTGGTACGGGCGTGGGGAACACGTCCGGAAGGGGGAACTGCTCCCCCTCCTTCCCCATCCAGAAAACTTCACTCTTGTCCCAATTGACCAGCGAACCTGACGCCTCAGAGTAGCACCCGATCTGGGATTCCACATAATGGGCCTCCTCACGACCAGATACCACCACCGAGACGTCATCCGCGTAGGCCACGACCTTCACTGCCGAAACCGGACTCCCGACAGGTCCCACCGGAACCCCCACAAGACGCTCGCAGTCTAGCCTCCTTACGAAGGGGTCAACCGCAAAGACGTACAGGAGGGGGCTCAACGGGCAGCCCTGCCGGACGCCAGAGTCCACAGCAAAGGCCCGACCCACCCAACCGTTGACAAGAGGGAAGCTCTCAGCTCCCCTATACAATACCTGTAGCCAATCAACAAATTGATCAGGCAGACCGTATCTCCTCAGAAGCAGCCAAAGGTACTCATGGTTCACCCGATCAAACGCCTTAGCCTGATCCAGTGCAAGCAGATACCGCTCGCTGCCATCAGCCCTGCACCTTTCCACAGCCTCCCGGACGTTCAGGACGGCACCAAAAGTGCCCCGGCCAGGAATTGTGCAGTGCTGAGAGGGAGACAGCATCCTGCCCGCCAAAGCAGACAGACGTGTAAACAAGATCTTTGCCAGTATCTTCCTATCTGTGGTAAGAAGGGCATCGGACTTTCTCCATGTCTAGAGGCCGCTTCTTCAGGAGGTCCGAAAAGTGGTCTCTGACGACACCCAGGATCCCTGATCTGGACCGAACCAGAGATCCCGAGACATCCTTCAGGCCGTGTACGACCTTCGAACTCGCCGCCTCACCACAGCTCCTGTAGGGATCAGGAGAGATAAACTTCCCATAATCCCTCTCAAAAACCAGGGAGGCGAGACGGTCGTACTGACACTCCTTCATCTGCGCCTTCAGACCGGATATCTGTTCCCGAGAGCCCCCAGAGGACACCAGGCGGTCAAGCTGCCTGCGTAGTCTCTGGTAGGCCTGGTACTTGGAAGCTGCCCTGTACCCAGAGATTTCCCGGAAAAAGTCACCAGACCTCTTTTTAACTACTTCCCACCATTCAAGGCGGGAGCAGTTGCCCTCAAGGAGCGAGGTCTGGTCCAGGAAGAAAACCTCATAGGCTTCCCTAACCTCAGGATCCTCCAGTAGCGACCCATTCAGGCGCCACATACCCCTCCCTTTCTGAGGAGTGTCGGCGACATTCAGGGCCACAGATACCATACAGTGATCGGAGAACTCCACCGACTGCAGCTCTGGAGCCGAGCAAGCAGAGTCCCCCTTTAAAAAAAACCTATCTAATCTACTCTTAGAACTACCTCGGGAAAATGTGAAACCAGTGAGGTTGGGGAGGTGACGAAAGTGCACATCCACCAACCCGGCCTCCCTCACTACGCTATTCAAAAAAGTACTATCATATCCCAGAGGGTTGGCGGCACCTGCCCGGTCTTTGGGCCTAGTGATCATATTGAAGTCACCACCAAAGATCACCTGCTGGGATGTAAAAAGATAAGGCTTAACCGCCGTAAGGAGGCTCTTCCTCTCCCTCTTGGTTTGAGGCCCATAAAAATTAATGAGCCGGAGGAATTGCCCCCTCACGACAGCGTCCACCACCAGACATCTACCAATCTCCACTTCAATCACTCGCCGGCAAGCCACCGAACCAGTCTTAAAAAGGACCGCAACACCACTGCAGGGCTCGGCCGCAAGAGACCAGAGGGAGGGCCCACATCTCCACTCCCTCTTTGCTAGATGCATCTCTGCCACAGATGCCAGCCAGGTCTCCTGCAAAAACAAAATGTCAGCTTCAACACGGCTGAGAAAATCAAAGGCCATAAAACGAGCTCGTGCAGAACGAATACTTGCGACATTAATGGTCGCAAGCCGTATTGGAGAGGGTACCGCCATCAAAATGATTGAAAGGGTCACGTTCTCCTTCATACTACAAACACCAAAACATATTTACATATTTACACTCCCTCCTCCTCCTCTGAGTCCGAGGAGGAGGAGAGGACACCAAACGGGTTCCCCAGGGACACCCCACTTCGTGCCCCTGGGGGAACCCCACCCTTCACAGGGGACCTCCCGCCCCCAGATTTCACAGCCTTCCCCTTCTTCCTGCGTCTCACCTGCTCCCACTCCTGCCATCTCTCTGAGGTGACTACGCCACCCCCCTCCTCGGACCCGCTGCTCGAGATTTCCCTCTTAGATGAGGCTCGAGCAGCTTCCGTCTCCATGGCCACAAGGCCAGAGGAGACTTTGGGTCCAGAAGGGGGGGGGATGGGAGAGGCAGGAGGGGGGCCAGAGACAGGGGGGGGACAGAAAGGGGATCGGCAGAAGAAGGGGGAGGGGGGGGACGGGACTTGGGAGGGGGGGGACGAGGGGGGGGGGGACGGGGAGGGGAAGATGAGGGGGGGCTGCATGGGGAGGCAGATAGAACAGGTGGAGGGGGGGGGATCGGCCCTGCAACTAAAGGAGGGGAAAGCCGGGGCCCCGGACCCTCAGGCCCGGGACCCCCAGGCCTCCCCGACTCCTCCCCACCGGCTTCGCCTTCCGGAGGATCGGGAGCCTCCTGGCCAACTGAGCCCGTATTTCCCGGGGGGGGAGCCCCTCGCCCACGCCTGCTCCGCCTTCTTTGAGGCTGTGGGCCTGTTGGTCCCTCCGGAGGGGCATTAGGGGCCCCAGGATCCCCACCCCCCCGGCCATCACTCGCCGGGGGGGCTTCGGCCGCTCCCGGCCCGGGAGGTCCCCCCCCTGAGAAAGAACCCCGATATGCTTTGGGGCACCGACTGAATGGGTGCCCCATCTCACCACACAAATTGCAGCATATCTTCCCACATGACTCGGACTGGTGGCCAAACTCGTGGCACCGGCCACATCTGACCACCGTGCAGTCCGAGCTCATGTGGGTCGGGCTGCCGCACTTGAAGCAACGACGGGGCTGTCCCGGGTAGAAGGCCAGGATCCGGTCTCTTCCCAGGAAGGCGCTGCCAGGGAGGTGGGCAACACTGTTGCCCTCCCTCTTAAGCCGGATCCTGGCCAACCAAGCCCCGGTCCAGACCCCGCGCTCATCGAGGTTCTTTCTCAGGGGGGTTTGCAACTGCCCGTACCTCCCAAGCCAGGTGGCAATGTCCTCCGGAGGGAGCGACTCATTCCTCACCAGGATGGTGATGTTCTTTACCTCCTCCTGCCTGGAGATGGGAATGAGCCTGTACTTCTTCCAAGGGTCAACGCCCCTCACCAGCCCAAAGCTGGTGATGAAGCGTTCCATACACACGGGAGTGACAAAACTGATGTCAAACTCCCGTGTGTTGGTGGGGTGGATGACAGCAAAAAGGTCACCCACCCCAAAACCCAAGGAGAGTACCAGGTCCACCACCTCCCCTCGGGCGGGGCAGGGGTCCGGACCCTCGTACCGAAGCTGGACAACATTCCTACGCCTCCTCTCTGGACCACCTGTACCCCTCGTCCACGCCGACCCCTGCGTCCTCTCCTGGTCAGCAGGGGGGGCGCGGAAATTCTGGGCGCCAAACCGGCTGTACAGGTGGTCCAGAGGGGCACGAGAGCCCGCCACCTGGGCGAAAGAGCGACCCCCCTTTAGGGCAGATAATAAGTTGGCCTCCGGAGACCCCCGAAAGATGTTCTCCGGAAGCGGGCACCCCCCTCAGCACCCCCAGAAGTGGGGGGGAACGGGGGGGCCCCCATCCCTGCCGGTGGTGTTGCACCCACCCCCACTGAACTACCCTGACCCCCCTGACCCACCACCCTTGGCCTGACTACAGGCCCCTCCCCCCCTGGGGCCACAGCAGAGGGGGGTACCTCCCCCACCAAACTCCCCCACCAGACCCCTCTGCGACCTCACCAGCCCCTTGGGACTCAACCCGTATTGGGGGGATGCCCCCCTGGGACCCCTCCAACTGCCGGATAAAGTCATAAGCTGCACAGTCCACCGGGAGGGGTCCCACCTGACATTCCCCCCACCCCGCCTGTCCTGCAGGGAGCCCCTCGGGGCTTGTGGTAATGTCCATGGGGACCTGGGGGGGTGGCAGCTTACCGTCCATGTTACCGTCCATATTACCGTCCAATGCTGTCCATTACTTGCCGGGGGTGCCTGGAGGTGCCTGCTGCAGCATCCGGGACTAGGCACCCCCGCACCCCCGGCCTCTCATCCCCCAGGTCCTCCAAGCCGGTGACACCAGCCGCAGATTCGCAGGGGGGCAGTTCGATCGTGGGGGGTCACTTCCGGTCGCGGGGGGTGCACTTCCGGTCGCGGGGGGTGCACTTCCGGTCGCGGGGGGTGCACTTCCGGTCGCGGGGGTGCACTTCCGGTCGCGGGGGGTGCACTTCCGGTTCGCGGGGGGGTGCACTTCCGGTTCGCGGGGGGTGCACTTCCGGGTCCCGAGCACTGGATGGGAGCTGGCCACATCCCCCTTCCCTGAAAAGGGGTTGGTTCCCACTGGGGAATGTGGCCTCAGCTGCTCCTCCCCCAGCAGCCGGCGCCATCTTGGTCACACTACACACCAGCTGTTTGCCTGAAGCTGACTTTGTTATTATACCTCCACCATGTACCTGCCTCTCTCCCGGTGACATAGTAGCTGCAGGAGCAGTCCCTGACACTTTCACTGCCAGATCATCCCGCTCTACTGCACGCTGAGGGGTCATGGAGGCCGGCACATGGTGGGCCCCAGCTGTGGCAGCGTGACCATCCTGAGGGAGCCTGGGCATGCTGACCCGAAGACACCGGGGGGGTACCTCCGGCGGCGCCTGGGCCCTGCGGCCTCCTGGATCACTGGGCTCCCCTGTCATAGCCAACCCCCCAGCCCCTTTTTTCACGGACCGAGGGATCGGCTCTCGGGAGCCCTCCCCAGGTTTTATGGCCTTACTGGGCCCTGCACCACCAGAGCTTCCACCCCCCCCACTACACCCAGGCTCTCCTGACTTCCCCGGCTGCTTGGAGGGTTGGGACCCCGACCGCCCGCTGCTCCTCCTTGCCGTCTGACTTCCTTCCTGGCTGGCCTGCTGGAGGGTCTTCCTGAGCTCCTCAAGGAAAGCAACTTCTCCAGCCCCACGTTCACAAAATCCCCCAAGATAATCCCAAATCTCCTTCACCTGCAGCCGGTGGGTGTTAATGGCCTCCCTGTACTCCGACCTCTTACTACTAGAGCACCTGTCCCTCTTGTCCCTCAGGCCTGCGAGAGCTGTCATTTTTTCCACGCAGGCCTGGGCTATCCTAACCAGCAGGGACTTGATCTTATCACACCTCTTCCTGGCTTTGGCCTCAGTCTCACCTGGTTGAATGGTGGTCCAGTCCAAGAGACCCTGCTGGGTGCCCAGGAAGAGGCGGTCATCCCTGCTGATCTTTGTCTGGCTGGAGGAGGGCAGGTGCTGCTGGTTACTCCGGAGGCCGGAGGCAGGTCCTTCTCCTGGGCTGAGGGAGGCCATCCCTCCCCTCTTCCGGGGCCAGGGGCTGGGGCTGGGGCTGGAGGCTGGTCCTGGTGGCTGGATCCTCTGGAACACAGGAGCTCTGGAAGACAGGTCTTCTCTCTACTCCAGCAGGAAGTGGAATGACCAAACTGGGAGGAGCTGGAAGCTTTTTGGTCTGGAGGTTTTTTTATTTTAGAGACTACGACATTATATACAGAAAGACAATACATAGGTTATACTTTACCAAACAATAAACAGTACTTACAACTTAAACTTAATACATCAAAACAGGCTTACAATAAAATTATTACTTTAGTATATTAAATTTATTCAGCATTTACCTCCATGTTGGGGTCTTCATCTGAAGGACCCACAACCGCTGTGTCCAGCACTAAAAATTTATTGTGCAAGGACACAGGGTTAGAAGGAGGGGGACCAGGTCCCAGACCAGCACAGGCATCAGGAACCTGCTTGGTCTTACTGCCTTTGCCCCTCCCTTTAACAGCCTCCCATTCATTGTCCCTACTTTTTTTATCTGGTTTTATGACAGACTTTTCTCTCACCCTCTTTTCCCCACGAGGACCAGGGGCATCAGAGAGGTCAGAAGACTCAGAATCTGCATAGAGATCCGAGTCTGAATCTGAAATGGGACAAGCACCCAGAGATACCCCTTCATCCATACCATCCATACAGAATTCCTCATCCAGATAGAACTCTTCATCCCCACATTGTGAGGAGGCAAGGGATGGGGCAGAGGATGGGGCAGGGATGGGCAGGGGATGGGGCAGGGGATGGGGTCCAGGTAGGAATGGGCCGCGAACCACCATCTAATGGGTGGAGCACCACCACAGGTACACGTACCATTTTGGGTTTCTTTACTTGCCCACTTAGGTCCATACCACCCTGAATTTGTTTAACAGGCTCAACAGAACTTATAACTTGGGGTGCAGGTACCTTGAATACCTCCTGAGGTACCTCTGTGACAGGCTGTTTCTCCCCTGGCACCCCAGGACCTAGTGCCTCTAACCCCAAGGGAGGATTTTTGTTTCTTTCTCTCCTCAACCTAGGAGCAGAACTCTGGGGTCCCTGGTTCCTGAAGCCGGCCCACAACTTGTGGATGGTCCCGGGACCCCAGAACCAACCACAAACCCCTGGTGTTGAGCACTTTGGCCAGCAGCCGGCAGCGGTGGGACTGTCACCCCCACCGAGGGCACTGGGCCCACAGGAGAAGTGACCCCCTCAGGTGCCCTAAAAGCTGCAGGGCAACGGCTGAAGGGGTGCCCCATGACCCCGCACAGATTACATTGAATCCGGGTGCACCCCTCCGCCCTATGCCCAACCTCATTACATTTAGAGCAACGTGTGGCAGTACACTCCGCACTTAAGTGCAAAGGGCTACCACATTTGAAGCACAGCTTTGGTTGCCCCAAATAAAAAGCCACCAGTCTATCCCGCCCAATGTATCCGGAGGCTGGAACATGGGTAACAGTTGAACCTACCCTCCTGAGTTTGACAGGGACAAACCATGCCCCCGTCCAGATCCCCTTGGAATCCAACTCCTTTTTTGGGGGGGCCATGACCTGCCCATACCTCCCCAACCATGTTGTTATATCCTCCGCTGGCACAGACTCATTGCGGACCATAACCGTTATTTTCTTAACGTCATCCTGACGGGACAAGGGGGTTGCCTTAAAAGGCTTCCAGGCCGGACGATTTTTCACTACCTCCAACTTAGAGAGGAAGCTCTCCATCAGGGTGGCAGTTGAAAAACTTATGTCATACTCCGGGGAGCCCGCGGGGTGAATAATGGCAAAAATGTCTGCCACCCCGAAACCCAGGGCCAGCACCATATCCACCACCGCATCCCTCCCCGGAGCACGATCTTGGACACATAGACCACCCTGCCAGCGCAGCTGCACCACATTGCGGCGTTTTCTCTCTACAGCCGCAGCGCGAGTGGCAGCTGGCACCGTGCCCGTAAAGGCCATGGTACCATGCTGGGCATAAAACCGCCTAAGCTGCACTCTGTCACCAGCGACATCTGCAAAAGACATGCCTGTTTTCAAGGCAGACACAACTTGGGCCTCTTGAGACCCACTAATCTGGGGGGGAGGGGGGGTAGGGGAAGCAAAGGGGACAGGGGGGGCAGGGAGGGCAGCAGGAACGGGAGAGACAACTGGGGGCACAACAGGGAGTATAACAGGTGGGGTACCTTCATTCATCAAAACATTATTTACACTATTTACATCACCACCTAATACATTATTGTCCATACCCTGGTCACCCCCGGGAGCAGCAGGCATATCAGGTGCACCAGAGCCAGGAGTACCCCCGGCCACCAAAGGCGCCCCCGCACTGCCCACTGAACCCCCCTGGGATTGATCCAGTCCATTTTGTTGGTTAACCCCGGAGGGGACCGCTGCAACATGAGATGTCAAACTGTCCATGGACACACCACCAACACCCTGGTCCACTTTAGGCGGCTCACCCTCCAGCTGTCTGATGTAATTGACGGCAAGACTTGAGCCTGGTGATACACCCTGCTCATACTCACCCCACTCACCAAGCTGGGGGGTCATCGCCGCAGCTGAACATGTCAAAGCTGGGGACTCACGGGGTGGGGACACACAGGGGGGGACACAGGGGGGGACACAGGGGGCAACTTCACTGGGGGGACAGCACCTGGCTGTGTAAGTTCCATTTCTGGGGATCTTGCTGTCACCGCAGCCACTACACCAGACAGTTCATGTGGAACCTCCACAACTGCAACCACCGCCGGATCGGGTCTCTCACCTCCCTGTGACCTCCATCGCGGCTCCCTCATCCTCCATCACGGCACCTCCGTCCTCCATACACGCTGTAGCAGCAGCAGCACCTCCGTCCATCACACACGCTGCAGACACTTCCTGGTTGGGAACGGGAACAGCGCCACCTAGTGGCTGAGACATGACGGAGGTCCCGGCCTGGGAGCCCCATCTGACGGCCTGGCTGCCGTTGTCATGGGCAACCATGATCCGCCTGTTAAACTCAACCATCTCAGGAGTTGCAACACCAGCAGACTTGCCAAGTCCATTCAGTAAGGTGGTGTACTCAACAGTAATACCCCTTAGGATTTGGATACTTGACCGAAATCCTTTCCTCCGGTTTTTGTTAATTGAGTCTCTGGTGCTCCTCAGCCGGGCCAGGTCAGCATACACTGCCTCCAGATAGATCACCACCTTCTCCATTAAGCCATACACAGCCTGGATCCTAAGATCCCTTTCATTTGCATCTTCCCCCGACATGTTTGCAAGCCAACAAAATTTCTCTTGGGTCTGCAGGTACATTACTTCAATCTTGCTCGGCTTTAGGTCATCCAACAACACTGAAATCTTGTGCGGCCTCCAGGCCCACTCTCCACCGGCAAAGACTTAACCACGGCCTGGGGATAAGAGCCATCCCCTGGGCTTGAAGCCTCCATTGCTTCCTGGATCTCCAGGAGCTCCAGCAGCAGGTCCTCACACCAACGGAATTACTGCTTTGGTCTGGAGTTCCCCTTCATGAACAGCGATCTGTCATTTACCCATGTCAGTCCCCCCCCTTCAGTTAGAACACACCCAGGGAACATATTTAACCCCTCCCTCGCACCTAGTGTTAACCCCTTCCCTGCCAGTGGCATTTTTATAGTAAGCAATGCATTTTTATAGCACTGATCGCTAGAAAAATGCCAATGGTTCCAAAAAAGTGTCCGATGTGTCCGCCATAATGTCGCAGTACCGTAAAAAATCGCTGATCGCCGCAATAACTAGTTAAATAAAAAATAAACAAAAATGCCATATTTTGGAGACTTTTGCCAAAACCAATCAATAAACGCTATTTGCGATTTTTTGGAACCAAAAAGATGTAGAATATGTATCGGCCTAAACTGAGGGATTTTTTATTTTTTAGAATATATATTTTTGGGGATATTTATTATAGCAAAAAGTCAAAATTATCTTTTTATTTTTAAATTGTCGCTCTATTTTTGGTTATAGCTCGAAAAATAAAAAACGCAGAGGTGATCAAATACCACCAAAATAAAGCTCTCTTTGTGGGAAAAAAAAGGTTGCCAATTTTTTTGGGAGCCACGTCGCACGACTGCGCAATTGTCAGTTAAAGCGACGCCGTGCCGAATCACAAAAACTGGCCCGGTCATTGACCAGCAATATGGTCCGGGGCTCAAGTGGTTAAAAATTCACAAAACACTAAAGTTAGCCCAATTTTTGGTGATAATGTGAAAGATGATGTTTTGCTGGTCAATGACCGGGCCAGTTTTTGTGATTCGGCACGGCGTCGCTTTAACTGACAATTGCACAGGTCGACGTGGCTCCCAAACAAAATTGGCAACCTTTTTTTTCCCACAAATAGATTATTAAATGTGCGTGTTTACTTCTGTCTTTAACACCTCCCCTTCAGGCTGGAAAGCATCAGATCAGGGGGAAAAAAAAAAAAGCTCTCATGCCATTGCAGCTTGGTTCCTACATGTGTGATGAACTGAGCATGCTCAAACACTTAGAAAAAAATTATCCTTTCTTTTTAAAAGGTGAAAAAACACTTGGATGCTCATAGAGCGTGGTTTGGGTTAATACCAGGTGTGCGCAATTACAAGCTCACCCAAACTAGAGACTGCAATTTGTTCATGTGATTTCAATTGCTTCATTACTAGCACTGTTATAGGCTGGGTTCACACTACTACACTACTTTCATCCTACTTTGCTCTGTGTTCAATGTTTCCCTATGAGAGCGTCTTGTAGCGTCCTACACAAGTCGGTCCGACTTTGAAAATGCTCCCTGTACTACTTTTGGTCCTACATTGATCCTACTTCAGGCCCATTGAATATCATTGAAGTCGGACCAAAGTAGTATCCTGTTCATGAAAGTAGGATGGATGTAGGACCAATGTAGGATAAATGTAGGACCAATGTAGCAGAGCAAAGTAGGATGAAAGTAGTGTAGTAGTGTGAACCCAGCCGTAAAAAGCAGGGATCGATCATTCCTCAGTTGCCCTCAGAAGGGGCAGGCTGGCAGAAATGCTGTTGCTAAACACAAATGTGGTTTGTTGCATGGTTTTTGTTTTATTTTGCCAATGGTTTTGGTTTATTTTTAAATGATGTTCACTTTGATGTATTTGTCTATGTGGCCTTATTTTATGAAAAATGTGTGAAGATGTTAAAGCTATGGTTATTTAGATTTTTGAAATGTATTTTTGTATGTGTTTGTTTGTTTGTCTTTTTTTGCTTTACTTGTTTTGTTGACCAATAAAAATTACTTTAAAATTGTTAAGTTTGTCTTTTGTTACTTTTTCATGCTACATATGTTGACAGCTGCAGCTGAAATAGGTTTGGGCCTAACAAATTAGGTCTGATTTTTGTCTAAGCTTCTTTCCTGGTGTGTAATCATGAAATGTTTGCCATGTTTATTCTCCATGACTTTAAAGACAAAGTGGTAAGTATTTTCTTTTTTCTGCAGTGGTCCTCAGCCCTCAAGTACCCCCGACAGGACATGTTTTGTGGATTTCTCTTATCAAGAATTGCTGTCCAGACTGTCTTTTAAAGCACATGTGCAAGATGAAGGAAAACCTGCAAACATGGCCTGTGTGGGGGGGGGGGCATTGCTATTGGTGGACAGGCTTGACGTGCTGATTTACAGCACTGTGCTTAAATCTAGCGCAAGGCAATCCTATCCTATAATTGTGGGTGTTTGAGGGAAGCCAAGTGAGTGTTAGAACCCCTGCTTTGTGTTTTTTTTTTGGGTTGAGCTTTGTGTCCCTTTTCTTAAAATTGGCTTCACTTCCTGTCACACAGCTGAACAGGAAGTGAGGTTAAAACCCTACCAGTGTCATTTCTTGGGGACACAGGTCAATCTAACTAGTGTCCCCATTAAGCAAATTGCACTCCAGCACTGCTGTGTACACCCCAAATCATGGGTCTTCAAACTACGGCCCTCCAGTTGTTCAGGAACTACAATTCCAATCATGCCTAGTCATGTCTGTGAATGTCAGTGCATTACAAGGCCTCATGGGATGTGTAGTTCTACAACAGCTGGAGGGCCGTAGTTTGAGGATCCCTGCCGCAAATGATTATTTAGTTTGGGGTTTAGTAAAGGCAAAGCCACTCTGCAGTACAAGCATAGTTGCTGAAAATCAGAGAGGAAGCACTGATGGTTTTAACATCCAATCCTGTAGAAGCAAAGTTGTTTTGTTTCTTTCTTCCTTGCTTTGCACTTGTAGTGCAAAGTGGATTTGCCTTTAGTAAATGGACCCCAAAGTCCAAGATCCCTAATAATTTGGGGTGTACACAGCAAAATGCTAGAGTGCAATTTACATAATGGGAAACTATTTAGATTGATCTCTGTGTCCCCATGTTTGGCTATGTGACAGGAAGTGAATGAATTAGAAAGGGTGAAGACACCTCACAAATGTTGTCACTATCAGGGGTGCAGACATCCCCAAAAAAATGAGCAGATAATACTTATTTGCAAATTAATAATTTTTTAGTTAACATTGGGTGGGGTGCTCTAACACACACATTCATACATATTAGCCACGCTGTATCCTGGCCTATTGGCATGGTTATATATTCTTAGGCCTCTCAATAAAACTCTATGAAACTAGAACCAGGGGCGGACTGACAACTCATGGGGCCCCCGGGCAATAGAAGTTTATGGGGCCCCTCTGGCTTACAGATGGCCACCACGCCAGGAGGCAGTGCAGAGGCCACCCCAGTAACCCCCTCCCCCCCAGAACTAGTGTGTGTGTGTGCCCTGAAAATTCCTGGACGGGTGATACAAAAACAGGGTGTGGCTTTGACAGGAAGGGGTGGGTCATTTTTCTATTAGGAGGTGCAGAAATGTAGTCAGGCCTAGGGCAGCACAAAACCTAAATATACTACTGCATATTAGGGCTTATTTAGACCGGATCCGATTTACAGCATGTTTTTATAGTGTGGGAGGAAACCCACGCAGGCACAGGGAGAACATGCAAACTCCATGCAGATGGTGTCACGGGCGGGATTCGAACCAGCGACCCTTTTGCTGCTAGGTCAAAGTGCTATACACTACACCACTGTGCTGAACGAACATGATTGCAGCTGAAAGCATGAGATCTTTTTTTATCTCCAATACCATGCTTTCCAGCCTTATTGACCCCGCCTCTCTCCATAAAGAGGACCTGTCACACACTAGTCCTATTACAAGGGATGTTTACAAGTGGTTAAAGTGAAATAATAAAAGTGAAATATTCCTTTAAATTTCATACAGGGGGGGAGGGGGTTTACACGCATGTTTCCCGTGCTTAGAACTGTCCCTGTACAAGATGTCATTTCTGAAGTGAAAAAAAAGTAAGTTTAAAGTACTCATGGCTATAAAGAATACAGTCATTGCTCATTAAAACAAAAAAAAAAATGTATGGGGGTCCCCCCAAATTAAATTACCAGGCCCTTCAGGTCTGGAATGGATATTAAGGGGAACCCCGCCGTAAAAACCCCCCAAAAAAATGGCGTGGGGTCCCCCCAAATATCCATACCAGGCCCTTCAGGTCTGGTGTGGATTTTAAGGGGAACTCCACCCCAAATTTAAAAAAAATGGCGTGGAGTCCCCCTAAAAATCCACACCAGACCCTTATCCGAGCACGTTAACCTGGCCGGCCACAGAAAAGAGGGGGGGACAGAGTGCGCCCCCCCTCTCCTGAACCGCACCAGGCCACATGCCCTCAACATGGGGAGGATGTCCCCATGTTGATGGGGACAAGGGCCTCATCCCCACAACCCTTGCCCAGTGGTTGTGGGGGTCTGCGGGCGGGGGGCTTATCAGAATCTGGAAGACCCCTTTAACAAAGGGGGCCCCCAGATCCTGCCCCCCCCCTATGTGAAATGGTAATGGGGTACATTGTACCCCTACCATTTTACAAAAAAAAAGTGACAAAAGTGTGAAAAATGACAGTAGCCGGTTTTTGACAATTCCTTTAATAAAATCTTCTTTCCGCGGTTCCTTCTTCTTCTTTAATTCGGGTTTCTTCCTCTGCTTCTTTCTTGGGTCTTCTCGTCCACATCTTGCCATCTTGCCGTCTTCTCCCATCTTCTTCTCTGTCCGTTAACCTTCTCGTCCACATCTTCTTGATCTTCTGGGTGCTGCGCTTGAAATTGAAGATCCCGCCATGTTCCCGCTCCTGGGACCCGCCCCCTCTGACGCCACAGGTTAACTCATCTGAAAGTCCGTGTGTGGCATATGTGCGTCAGAGGGGGGCGGGTCACATGAGTGTGACACGGCGGGAACTTCAATTGGAAGCTGCGACGGGTTTTTCTTCTCCGGACGTCGCGATTCAAATCGAATTCCCCCGCCGTGTGATGCTCTGTGACCCCGCCCCCCTCTGACGCACATGACCTTCTAAGGAGTTTACTTGTGGCGTCAGAGGGGGGCGGGTCCCAGGAGCAGAACACGGCGGCCAATTCAAATTCAAGCGCTGGCGGACCGAGAAGAAGACAGGAGAACACACAAGATGCGGACGAGGAGGCCGACGGAAGGAGAAGAAGATAGGAGAAGACACCGGGCAGATGACAAGGCTGAAGGACGGAGAAGACAGGAGAAGACACCGGGCAGACGAGGAGGCTGGAGGAGAAGAAGATAGGAGAAGACACCGGGCAGACGAGGAGGCTGAAGGACGGACGGAGAAGATAGAAGAAGACGTCGGGCAAGATGTAGACGAGAAGACCCAAGAAAGAAGCAGCGGAAGAAACCCGAATGGAAGAAGAAAAGAAGATTTTATTAAAAGATTTGTCAAAAACCGGCTACTGTCATTTTTAACACTTTGACATTTTTTTGGGGGTGAAATGGTAGAGGTACAATGTACCCCATTACCATTTCACACAGGGGGGGGCCGGGATCTGGGGGACCCCTTTGTTAAAGGGGTCTTCCAGATTCTGATAAGCCCCCCGCCCGCAGACCCCCACAACCACCGGGCAAGGGTTGTGGGGATGAGGCCCTTGTCCCCATCAACATGGGGACATCCTCCCCATGTTGAGGGCATGTGGCCTGGTGCGGTTCAGGAGAGGGGGGGGGCGCACTCTGTCCCCCCCTCTTTTCTGCGGCCGGCCAGGTTAACGTGCTCGGATAAGGGTCTGGTGTGGATTTTTAGGGGGACTCCACGCCATTTTTTTTTAAATTTGGGGTGGAGTTCCCCTTAAAATCCACACCAGACCTGAAGGGCCTGGAATGGATATTTGCCGGGAACCGCACATCTTTTTTTTTTTTTTTTTTACGGCGGGGTTCCCCTTAATATCCATTCCAGACCTGAAGGGCCTGGTAATTTAATTTGGGGGAACCCCTACACATTTTTTTGTTTGTTTTATGAATTAATCCTGTCAGAATTGTCAGAGCCGACAATTCATTATAGCCGCGTGTGAATTTTAAATGGCTTTTTTTCCTTCTGATTGTCACTTTGTGCAGGGGCAGTTCTAAGTGCGGGAAAAATGCGCTATTTCACATGCTGACATTACACCCCCCCCTAGGTACGAAATTTAAAGGAATATTTCACTTTTATTGTTTCACTTTAAGAATTATTAATTTCACTGCTCCCGAAAAAACGGCCGTTTTAAAAAAAAAAAAAAACATTGTTACATGTCCCCTGGGGCAGGACTGAGGTCCCCAAACACTTTTTAGGACAAAACTTGCAGATTAGCCTTTAATATAAAACACTTTTGAATTCTCCCATAGACTTCTATAGGGAGATCGGCACGGCTTTACATGTTACTTTCAATGCGCCGGCTGCTACGCTGGTTCATGCGCCTAATTAAGCCTCCACCCGGCGCACTAATTAAGGCATGAACCAGCGCAGCGCACAGAGCATAGTAAATCAGCCCCCCTGTGTAATGTCTGGGCATACAGCCAAGATAGCTAACATTGCTGACTTGAGAAAAAGGCACACACCCCTTCTCATCATAGGCAGATACTCTCAAAGGTGTTTTATAATCAGACCTGTTCCCTGCTAATCTGTTTTAGCAACCTCCCTGGACTGAAGATTCAGGGGTAGATCCACAAAGAAATTACGCCAGCGTATCTACTGATACGCCGGCGTAATTTCAAAATTCCTGCGTCGTATCTTTGTTTTGAATCCTCAAAACAAGATACGACGGCATCTCGGCTAGATCCGACAGGCGTACGTCTTCGTACGCCGTCGGATCTAAGATGCAATTTTTCGGCGTCCGCTAGGTGGCGTTCCCGTCGTAATCCGCATCGAGTATGCAAATTAGCATCCACGAACGTACGACCGGCCGTCGCATTTTTTTACGTCGTTTCCGTTCGGCTTTTTCCGGCGTATAGTTAAAGCTGCTATATGGTGGCGTACTCAATGTTAAGTATGGCCGTCGTTCCCGCGTATAATTTTGAAAATTTTACGTCGTTTGCGTAAGTCGTCCATGAATGGGGCTGGACGCCATTTACGTTCACGTCGAAACCAATGACGTCCTTGCGACATCATTTGGAGCAATGCACCCTGGGAGTTTTTACGGACGGCGCATGCGCAGTTCGTTCAGCGCGGGACGCTCTCTCCTCTCTTGTCTCCCTTTAGTAGGGACTCCCGCAGTGTGTTGGTATATGTTTTTTTATGTAATGTGTTTTATGTTTCTTATATTATTATAAATATTATAATGTGGTATGTTCTTTATCATTACCTATAGGATGTGGACAATGATTTTATTTGAATTTAAATTACATAACAACAACAAAAAGCAGAGTTGAAATAATAAGTGTCTGAGAATTTGTCAGGACTTATAACAGAAGAACAGTTCAGGAGAAAGCTATGGGACTTAGCTCATTGAAGAGACATAACAAAATACTGTAGATATATGTGCTTAGCTCAAATTTCATGAATCGAGTTTCCATCCACTTTAAGTATGTTTGGTTCCGCACTATGCCTCTCAACCCCACCTGGCACACCGGGCAATAGTGTAAGTGCAAGGACCAATAAGAAATACAGACGTTATGATAAAACACAGAAATTGGCTTTACTATAAGGTTTTCTGTGTAAAAGTAACAGACAATAACAATATATATAGAAGGCCAGTATGGTGGCCTAAATTTAAGGGAGGAGCCGGGAGGGATATTTAACTCCTTCAGATCCACGCTGTAGCCAAATGACGGCTACAGAGTGGACCTACTTTGCCGGAAGGCCGTCAATAGAGGAGAAAAAAAGCCGGCTTCTGTAAAAGGGACATCGGTCCCGAAGAGGAAGGGGCACATCCGCCTCATCCGTGCCCACCAGTACTGCCTGCCAGTGCCACCTGCCAGTGCCCACAGTGCCACAAATCAGTGCCCACCAGTGCAAAACAGTGCTACCTATCAATGCCCATTAATGCCACCTATCAATGCCCACCAGTGGTGCCAATCAGTGCCTCATCAGTGCTACCTATTAGTGCCACTTCTCAGTGCCCACCAGTGCCACCTATAAATGCCCTTCAGTGCCACCTTTCAGTGTCAACTCTCAGTGCCCACCAGTGCCACCTTATCTGTGCCCATCAGTGCAGCCCATAAGTGCAGCCTATCAGTGCCCATCAGTGCAGCCTATCAATGCTCATCAGTGCAGCCTCATCAGCGTACATCAATGAAGGAGAAAAATTACCTGTTTGCAAAATGTTATAACAAAATATAAAACGGTTTTGTATTTTTTTTTAAGGTAATCAAATACCACCAAAAGAAAGCTCTATCTGTTCATTCATTTGGGTACAGTGTTGTATGACCACGTATTTGACGTTCAAAAAGTGAGAGTGCTGAAAGCAGAAAATTGGTCTGGGTAGGAGGGGGTTTAAGTGTCCAGTAAGCAAGTGGTTAAGCAGCCCACTCACCTGTATGCCTTGTTGGTCCAGGTGTGGGATACTACACGTCACTAGGCTGACTCTTCCCAGCTCACTTCGTTTTCGTTAATCTGTACTTTTAATTACAAGTGTTTTGCGGCTTCTCTGTTCGTGGTCTTCATTGGCGGTTCTCACTCACTGTTGCAGTGCACTGTTCAAACCTTTTTCGTATCATACACAATGTTGTAATTCGTTATGTTTTCTTACCCACATTGCTTTCGTAGTTAGCTGCCTCCGAGTTGTTATCGGTCATGTCCCGACGTAATTTGGCACAGGCGTAGTAGATTGGTAGGTTGCCTCTGCCTTGTTTGTCATCCCATCTACAAACATACGATTCATTCGTACATCCAAGCCTCCAAGCTGCTGTTGGTTATTGTCTGATATTACTCGACACAGGCTTCACTGGATATAGGATTCATAGTCCATGGGGTTGCCGTCTCATCCATTTGGAGATGAGCATGTATTCATTGCACAGGTTCTGTGGCTGGTTAAGATTTTAATTTGACTCACCTGGTGCCTTGTCTGCATTTTGATTAGCCTCGGGGGCTGGTTGGTTGGTATGTGTTCGGTTTTGGAGGAGGGGGTGGCACCCTAACACTCTACGACGGCCCGATTTGAATCCTGGTTGCATCAGCGACATACTGTTTCATATCCTCGGCAAGACACAATTCGAAACAAATTGTTGCACACATCACAAGTAGGGTTGAGCGAACCCGAACTGTAAAGTTTGGGTTCGGTACGAACTTTGGTTTTTTTTTGCTCCCGAACCCGAACCCGAATAATTGGAAAAAGTCCGGGTTCGGAGTTCGGGTATGTTTTGGCACGCTGCACGGCAGCCAATCGCCATTCGTTTTACTACTGTGACTGGGAACTGATCACAGTCATGCCTACTTATGGCATGGCTGTGATTGGCCAGTGCCAGCATGTGACCAGCCTCTATATTAGATAGAGGCACACAGCACAGATCGTCACTCTGCTGTAGTTATGATAGGGAGAGGCTGCTGCTTATTCTTAGGGACAGTGTCAGAGAGTTGTATCCTGCTTGAGAAATCTAAACAAGCACACTTTATTCATCGTCACTCTTCTGTAGTTATAATAGGGAGAGGCTGCTGCTGATTCTTAGGGACAGTGTCAGAGAGTTGTATCCTGCCTCCGAAATCTAAAATAAGCACTCTTTATTCATAGAACTCTGCTGTAGTTATGATAGGGAGAGGCTGCTGCTGATTCTTAGGGACAGTGTCAGAGAGTTGTATCCTGCTATATAGGTGAATCTCTGCCCATTTCACCAGCACTCTACCTGTCCCCTGTGATATACTGTCTGTGCAGTACATTGTTTAGGGCTGGCTTCCTGCTTATTGCTATAGGTAGAGAAATATATAGGTGAATCTCTGCCCATTTCACCAGCACTCCACCTGTCCCCTGTGATATACTGTCTGTGCAGTACATTGTTTAGGGCTGGCTTCCTGCTTATTGCTATAGGTAGATAAATATATAGGTGAATCTCTGCCCAATTCACCAGCACTCTACCTGTCCCCTGTGATATACTGTCTGTGCAGTACATTGTTTAGGGCTGGCTTCCTGCTTATTGCTATAGGTAGAGAAATATATAGGTGAATCTCTGCCCATTTCACCAGCACTCTACCTGTCCCCTGTGATATACTGTCTGTGCAGTACATTGTTTAGGGCTGGCTTCCTGCTTATTGCTATAGGTAGAGAAATATATAGGTGAATCTCTGCCCATTTCACCAGCACTCCACCTGTCCCCTGTGATATACTGTCTGTGCAGTACATTGTTTAGGGCTGGCTTCCTGCTTATTTTTTATAGGTAGAGACATATATAGGTGAATCTCTGCCTATTTCACCACATTACACTATTTTTGTATTTAAAATTTCTCAAAATTAGGGCAAGACCCTAAATTTGAGAAATATGAGGAAAACGTCAAATAAGGGACGTGGCCGCGGTCGTGGTGCTGCTGGTGGAGCTCCTGTTACAGGGAGAGGACGTGGTCAATCTGTGCCAGCTACTGGTGCGTGGCTGGGGGGATACAGAGGACACAGATGATACACCTCCCACAGAGGACAGCTGTTCGTTGCCTCTGGGCAGCCTGGCACACATGAGCAATTACATGCTGCAGTGTCTCCGCAATGACCGGCGTGTTTCGCACATTATAACAGGTGCTGATTACTGGGTGGCCACGCTGCTGGATCCCTGTTACAAGGACAATGTACTGTCCTTAATCCCCTCACTGGAGCGTGAACGCAAGATGCGCGAGTACAAGCGCACGCTGGTAGACGCGCTGCTGGTGCAATTCCCACCTGGCAGCGGGGGCACAATGGAAGCAGAAGGTGAAGGCAGAGGAGGAGGAAGAGGTCGCCAACGCAGCAGGGGCACCGCCAGCACCT